>NC_059381.1:6526888-6619388 GCF_019703515.2 Myxocyprinus asiaticus
TGCTAAACATCTTGCATTAAGGAATAAGTAACTAAAATTCTATGCATCAATATACATATATACTGTCCATATATACATGATATATATGATAATGTTTTTTTGTTTTGTTTTTTTTATACCAAAATATGGCAGTTGGCTTTGAAATAGTTTGTGAGTTGTAAAAAGGAAAGTAAAATATAACAAATGTTACAATTTCCCCTGGCCTACCCTACTCACAGCTCAGGATGTTGTGTGTGTGCTTGTGCTTGCTGATGTGGTTGGATTTTTGGCCTTTTTCCACCAAAACAGAGAGCTGATCTGATGTTTGCACTGAGAGGAACCGTAATAGTACAACAGAGGATCCAGGAAAACACTTGTGCTCCCCAAACACAGATACACCAAGTAAGCTGCATAAGCCGCATCGCTCTCCCTGCTATGACCTCTCGTTGCCAGATGAACACAGTGGTACAACAGGATGCCATTGGTCGGTGCAAAGCACAAAACAAACTCTATCAGCACAGCAATAGTCATAATCACAGATCTCCTTTTGTTGCCTGAGAATGGTGATGATGATGTAGAATGAGGGCATGACACGTGTGACCAGGAGACCTTTGAGAAAGAGCAGAGCTTCCTTTGAGATGACACATGTCCCCGAGATCTGTGTAGTTGCATTGCATTTCACTTCACCTGGATTGATGCTGTTACATAAATTTATATCATGATTTTCAGAAGAGTGTCCTCTGTAACCAAACACACATCAACAGATGTGTCGATCAGAACTGTGAACAGTACCAAACGAATAAATGTGAATTCAGGGTTTGATCAAGATCTTCAAAGTCTCTGTGAAATCAAACACAGGACTATTTATTTTTTGTAAAAGAACTGTTAGCAATTTACTGTATTAGGACCTGTAGCAACAAATATCGTTTTATGTGCGTGTCTTTTAAGATCTGCTTATCCTCTAAACCAGGGGTAGGCAACTATTTTGTTAAAGGGGCCACATCGGGCTTTAAGTAGTGCATAGGGGGTCACATTTTATTCCTTTTGAGATATAATGTTCTGCTTTGATTTGGTTTTTGTGTCTTTTAAGCCCAGAAATAGTTGTGTACTCACTTTTCTGAAGTGTCTATGTGACTAATGGAACTATTCTGCAATTGCATAAAGTATTGTATTGCTCTACAAAGTTAGATACTTTTTTATCAGGCATTAAAAACTGAGCTTATTATACATTATTTATTTTACCATCTCTACTTCCCTGTTCATTTATTATTCAATTTAACACTCTGTATATCAGGGGTCTGTTTTAATAATAAATAATAATAAAAAATAAATAAATTATAGAACTTTTAATGTTTGTTGCAAAGGGTGTGAGTTTACTTTATTGTCAAAACATTACCCGTTTACAGGCTAAAATGGTCATGGTCTCGTCAATGGTTTGACTTTCCATTCAGCACACAACTGAAAAAAAAACAAAAAAAAAAAAAAAACAGGTTGCATAACTATGATAAATGATTACTGCAAGAGATGGATTAACATACAGGTGAGAGGGGACTTCAATATTTCTAAATTGCACAAATAAAAAATAAATATACATATTCATCTCTCGCTTGCTTTTGCTCGTGTGTCAATGATTACCCCTCCGCATGTCAGTGATGCCAAGATCTACTTTTATATTTAATTTCATCACTGAAAAGGTTTAGCTGCAAACTTACTAGCACTAAACATCACAAGCAGCCTCAAGAATGGACACAGAGTGTTCAAAGGGGAAAGCGAGAGCTAGAAAGAGCACACTCGTGTGCATGATTGCCAGATTGCACTAAATAAGTATAACATTAGGCAGAATATTTCCAATTTGTCCAAGCATAAATTTAAAATTGGGGTGTGTTGCATCTCTTATCTGGCAACCCTGAGCATATTAAACGCTTGTGGAGGAACGTTACGTCCCAATGCAAGATAACTGAAATATTAAATGAAAAAAGAAACGCTTTTAGGATGAATGAGCCGCGGGCCACATTAAACCATGTGGAGGGCCGGATCCGGCCCGCGGGCGGTAAGTTGCCCAGGTCTGCTCTAAACTGAAACTCAAGAAACAGGTGTTGAATAATTCTCTTTTTTAGAATAATTATATTTAGTGACAGTAGTAATGATAGGTAATACATGAGTAATGACTGGATTAGTCTGGTTGCATTTCACCAATAAGAAATATGTGATGATGCTGATTGCTTCTCATTCCACCTCTTAGATGAATTCCAGATACTATACCTGAAAAAACAGCCCAGAAAAAGTAAACGAAAAGGTGTTCTGTAGTGGAAATGTTGTTTTTTTTTTGGCACATCATTTTTCAGTGTAACAGCTATATTGTGTTCTCAGGTCTCAGGAGGATAAAGACAGACACACTTACAATGCTTCTTCATTTGCTGAGTGCTCAGCATTTCCTGTATGGAAAGGCCAGAATGTGTGTTAAAAAGTGGTAACACCATTGGTCCCATCATACTCCATCAAACCCATTTGGCTGCCATTATACAACTCACAGAGCCCATGAGAAAGGCTTCTGGAATTTAAACACATTACTGAGAATGAGACATAGATAGATGCTGGTTGGTTTTGGTGTGTTTTCTAAAGCTCTACCATGGTTTCATTACATAATATCCTGACCACTGCCATGTGTACCATGTTAAGAGCAAGAAATGAATAAAATCACTATATCACAGGCTTCTGCTATTACCAGTATTTAATCACATAGGTGGTAACTGCAGGTTGACATTTGATATAAGGTGACAAACCTTTAATACATTATGTATGCTAGGTTTGCAAAGAAAATAAATGTCTGCTCTCTCAAAAAAAAAAAAAAAAAAAAAAAAAAGATTTCCCAAGGAATCTTTTCATGGACAGACTATGCTGTAAACAAGATTAACAAACCTTGTAAACATCTGGGTTTGGCAATAAGTAACTGAAATTCTGTGGAGCGTTCATCAAGTGCATTACATCTAATAACAGAAACAGAAAACCATGTCTAAACAAACTTTACATGAGTTGAAATCTCAACAATAGCATTTAAATTCTTTGCCAAAAGAACAGTAGTTATAAACTTTGTGTGTATCTTTATGTTTGATAGTGTGGTTGTTTTATAGTGTGGTTGTTTTTTCGCCTTTTTCCACCAAAAAGCTATAGCTCCCTGCTATGACCTCCCGTTGCCAGATGAACACAGTGGTACAACAGGATGCCACTGGTCTGTGCAAAACACAAAACAAACTCTATCAGCACAGCAATAGCCATAATTACAGATCTCCTTTTTTGGCCTGAGGATGGTGATGATGATTTTACAAACTGATCAGGCTTGGAACGGAGTATGTATATGGTGGTAAAGTAGCTTGCCAAGGTGACGACCAGCGGCAAGAAGAAGTAGAGGCAGGAGAGGATGAAGAATATGTACACATACCGCTGTACGTAATTCCCCACATGGCAGGTGATGCCCACATTCTTGACCTTGAATGTTTGTGTTATGGAGAGAAATGGCACCGTGCCAGCAAGTGCCAGGAGCCAGACTAGCAAACAAAAGCAAGTGCCCTTCCTTGATCTCCACCTGGATAGAGAAGCAACAGGTAATGTCACGGCCACCAGTCTGTCCACACTCATGCACATCATCAGCAGTATAGAGCAGTACTTGTAGCAGTAATAAGCCACACTGAAACACGACAAACCACCTCGCCAAACACCCAATCTGAACCGTTCAGGTGGTAGTGGATCTTCAGAGGCAGCAGCAGGGTGAAGAGCAGGTCCACACACACCAGGTGAGACATGTAGATCACAGCTGGTTATTTTAATCAAATCCTAATGGTGAATGTTACCAAGGCCAATGCGTTTAGGGGATAAATGAGGAGGAGGGCATGATGCATGTGACCAACAGACCTTGAGAAAGAGCACAGCTTCCTTTGAGATGAATAATGTGTCCACGATCTGTGTAGTTCCATTGCATTTCACTGCACCTGGATCAGTGCTTTTACACAAATTTATATCATGAATTTCAGTAAAAGTGTTCGCTGTAACCAAACACACAACAACAAAGAAAAACCAGATCAGAACTTTACCAAACAAATAAATGTGAATTGAGGCCTTGATGAAGAGCTAAAAAGTCTCTGCAGAAACAAATACAGGACAATTTTCTTATTGTAAGAGTACTGTTAGCAATCTACTGTATCAGGACCTGGAGCAACCTGGAGATTTTTATGTGCGTGTGTTTTAAGATCTGCTTTTCCTCCAAACTGACACTCAAGTAACAGGCAGTGAATTATATTAGATATTTGATTTTTAGAATAATAATTTGTTTATGGACAGTCATAATGATAGGTATTATTAATGGCTTGATTAGTCTGGTTGCATTTCACCCAGAAGAAATATGTGAAGATGATACTGATTGCTTCTCAATCCACCTCTTAGATGAGTTCCAGATATTGTACCTGAAGGAACAGTGGAGAAAAGGTTTCCTGGAGTGATTTTATCAGAATACTCACTGTGTGTAGGGGAAATGTTTTGTACTGGCACATCAGTTACCAAGTTAACAGCTAATTTGTGTTCAGAGCTATCTGTAACCAAACAAAACAGAAGGTTTCATAACACTTTCAGATATGTGTGCAAGTATGTCATGACTACAGTTAGTTCAGTGTTGGGGAGTAACGGAATCTAAAGGAATATGTTACAAATGACATTTTTCAGCAAGTATTCTGTAATCTGTAGTGGAATACATTTTAAAAATAACCCTCCCAACCCTTAGTAAGTTACAATGTGGCAACATCACTTGACCTTTGAACCTCCATTGAGTCCACGTGGCTGCCATTGTAAAAGCCACTGATCGCATGGACAGTCAGGGGAAGGATGCTGTTATCGACACACAGCACAGCTAAAATTGAGATAAGAAAGAAACGTTGGTTGGTTTAGGTGTGCAGTTGTGGCTCCAGAACTTTTCAAATGAAGTGGCCACGATGGACGACGTCAGGAATCATGGACGACACCAGGTTCATACATATTTCTTGAGGAACTTTTATTTTGACACCATAATAAATATCACTCGGTTAGCTTTCTGACAATAATGGAATTTTGGTCAAATACAAGCTATTTTATGTAAAAATGTACAACATGCATAGAATGGTTGCTGATATACATAAATGAATATGACCAAAATGGCAAGCGCTAACAATTAGCTGTATTTATACAGAAACTGTACTCTCCACCACCATATTGAAAGTTTAGGACTCCTCCCATCTCAGAAACTCTGGTAATTACGACTTGAGGGGTCATTCATGTGCACGTGAAGGCAACATATGTATTTTTCCTCACAACAAAGTACATCACTTACTTGTTACTGAAAACAACATAACAGAGATATCATAATATTTTGGTTAACCACAGGTTCATTCTCACGGTTCATGTAAATGGACAGATTCAAGTAATCAATTAATACATTTTCTAGCATGTTGCGTTTGAAAGCCCAATTCATTTTAGAGAATCTGTTTATTTGGACAGTTCATGAACGATTGATCGTTTGAATGAACGATTCACCAATTCACTTGAACTACATCTTCTTTTTACACAAAATACTAAGTCATTCTTATTTACAGACTAAACATTTCTACTAGCTTAGCTAAATTTTTGTATTGAGTCAAACTTTGCAAAACATCTGACTTTGAAGTTTTGGTTCTGTGAAGTCAATCTAAGGTGGAAGTAGACATTCTGTAACATTCACAATGAAATCTCCTGCGGTAGGGAGGAGGGCAGGGCTGGGTTGTGATGCTGCACATCCGGCCCCTAATCAGGCTAATCAAGCCCTCGAGAGGGATAAAGGCGACCAGAGGCGGCAGTTCGAGAGAGAATGAGTTAGGGGCAGCTGCCCTGCATGTGTTTATGTTTGTGTCTTTTTGTTTTATTAAAAGATTATTTATATTGTCAAGCCGGTTCTCGCCTCCTCCTTTCCATTGAACTTTGTTACACTGGTGCCAAAATATGGGAAGGAGGCGGGATGCGCCGTATTAGAGTCCTCGCCACTACCATCCACCCCAACGGAGAAGCCGCGGCCATCCGCCGGGGGACGGAGGAGCCCGGCCACCTGAGAGTGGAGGAAAGGCCGCCAACCGCGAGGGGAGGAGGAGCTCCTAGCTGACCACCTGGAGCAGTCAGGGCCGCTGCCAGGGGCAGAGGAGACCCCTACTGGCCACTAAAATGCGGCGGGGTCAAGAGAGGACCGCCGACCGCGAGTGGGGAGGGGGAGAACTGCTGTCAGGGGCGGGGGAGACCCCTACTGTCCACCGAAAATGCGGTGGGGCATTCCATCCACCAGGGGCTGGAGGACTGCCTCTGATCCACTGGGGGAAGCACGGCTGTCATCCACTAGAGGGTGGAGGAGTGGCCGAGGACCAGGCTACGGTGTATCGGAGAACCAGCGAGTACGTTTTTTTTTCTCTCTCTCTCTCTCTCCTCTCTCTCTCCCGCTGTCGCTCCGTGTTGGCCTTTCCCTCTCATTTTTTTGTTGTTGTTGTTTTCCCTCCCCTCGTCACCCTCCCAGGTACGAAGAGGTGGGGATGACCTGCCGGCAGACATGAGACAGACATTTGACCATGGCATGATGACAAAAAAAAATCAATACATTGAGAAGTACAAAAAAAAGCATACAATCATTGTAAATATAATAATGATAATGCAAACCAAATATTTGATCAATAATTCACACTTTGTCTGATTTTGTCTTGGTGTCTAATTTCTCTGTTGCTCTTTTTGTCTTTTTCAACCAAAACACAGAGCGGATCTGCTGTCTGCACTGAGACGAGCCGTAGTAGTACAGCAGAGGATCCAGAAAAATACTTGAGCTCCCAGCACACACAGCCAACATGTAAGCTGCATACGATGAAACCACCTCCCCACTGTGGCTCCCCTTGGCCAGATAAAAACAGTGGTACAACAGGATGCCATTGGTCAGTGCAAAGCATGCCACAAACTCTGTCAGCACAGCAATAGTCATAATAACAGCTCTCCTTCGATTGTCTGCAGATGATGATGATGATGATTTTGGTAAGCGGTCAGACTTGGCACTGAGCACATATATGATGATAGAGTAGCTTATTAAGGTGATGGCCAGCGGCAAAAAGAAGTAGAGGCAGGAAAGAATGAAGAACAGGTAAATGTACAACTGCTCTCCAGCGTCGTTATGGAGAATTGCATCGTGGCAGGTGACGCCCACATTTTTAATCTTCAGTGTTTGCTTTATGGAGAGAAGTGGCACCGTGCCAGCAAGTGCCAGCAGCCAGACCAGCACACATGCATATGTGGCATTCCTCGTGCTCCGCCAGGTTAGAGAAGCGATAGGAAACACTACGGCCACCAGTCTGTCCACACTCATGCACATCATCAGCAGTATAGAGCAGTACATGTAGCAGTAGTAAGCCGCGCTTAGTACACGACACGCCACCTCGCCAAACACCCAATCTGAACCATTCAGGTGGTAGTGGATCTTCAGAGGCAGCAGCAGGGTGAAGAGCAGGTCCACACATGCCAGGTGAGACATGTAGATCACAGCTGGTTTCTTTGCTTGAATCCTACAGGTGAATGTCACCAAGGCCAATGCGTTAAGTGGCATACTAATGAGGAGGAGAAAGATGTAGAATGAGGGCATGATGCGTGTGACCAGCACACCTTTAAGGACGTGCACAGCCTCATTCGAGATAACAAATGTCTCAGAGACTGCTGTAGTCTGGTTGCATTTTGCTTCACAGTCTGTTGACTCTTGTGTGAATAACATAGCAGGAAAGCCACCTACAAAAAATGTGTTAGTTAACACACCATGAGTGAAAATTCACATACACACCTCTACCAGACAAATAAGGGCAATTAGGACAACTTTGCAATAACAGGCCTTAAAATTAAGATTTTAATCAAAATCATTTATGCCCGAACAGACACAGGGCAATTTCCTTTACAGTACTGTTAGTGACCTATTGAGACCTTGAGCAACAGATAGCTTTCTACTGTATATGCCTAAAAGTCTTTTAAGAATTCATTTGTTCATTTTACCCCAGAATCAGTTCTGAAATTAGATATATGTAGGCCAGCTCAGAATACAGAACACTCATATTTGGAATAATAGTTTTTTTTTAATGCAAAGTTTTAATGACATTAAAGTTTTATTAAAGTCAGGTCTGGTTGCATTAGACAGTTAAGTTTTGGATACTGCACCTAGTCCTGGTCCGAGATAGTCCAGGTATGGAGGGTAAAATTTGTTCATTGGTATTTCAGTTGCTGTTTTAACATCTAACATCTGTCCAGAGCTATCTGTGAGCAAACGTACAAAAAAATTGTGAAAGCTCTCATAACACTACTAGACAAATAAAGGCAAACAGAACAGATCTGAGGCCTTGATAAAGATAAAACTAAATAATTACTGCCAAAACACACATTGATATATTTCCTTTTACAGTAAGAATACTACTAGAATCATAAAAGGACCATAAAGGGAAAGTTCACCCAAAAAATGAAAATTCTCTCATCATTTACTCACCCTCATGCTATCCCAGATGTGTATGACTTTCTTTCTGCAGAACACAAACAAAGATTTTATAAAAATATCTCAGCTCTGTAGGTCCATACAATCCAAGTGAATTGTGGCCAGAACTTTAAATCTTCAAGAATCACATAAGTTATCATAAAAGTTATCCGTAAGTATTCGGTGGTTAAATCTATATCTTCAGAAACAATATGATAGGTGTGGGAAAGAAATGTCAATATTTAAGTCCTTTTTTTTTTTTTTACCATAAAACTCCACTTTCAGTTTCATATTCTTCTTCTTTTGTTTTAGTGATTTGTATTCTTCGTGCAAATCGCTATCTACTTGTCGGGGCTGGTCAAAGGTGGAGATTTATAGAAAAAAAGAAATTAAATATTGATCTGATTCTCACCCACACTTATCATATCGCTTCTGAAGATATGGATTTAACCACTGGGGTCTTATAGATTACTTTTATGCTGCCTTTATGTGATTTTTGAAGATTCAAAGTTCTGGCCACCATTCAGTTGCATTGTATGGACCTACAGAGCTGAGACTTTCTTCTAAAAATCTTCATTTGTGTTCTGCAGAAGAGAAAAAGTCATAAACATCTGGGATGGCAAGAGTTGAACTATCCCTTTAAGTAATGTCGGAAAGTATTTCAACAATTTATTTGTCCTGCTTTACTTAAAACATGTTTGGTTTAAGAACAGTAGTAATGATATGATAACAAGGTACTAGTGATGAATGGTCAAGTCCAACCCGATCTCATGAAAATTCGTACATAATTTATGAGTTGGCTATTTCGTATGGTCTGGCATGATGTTGTTCGCATAAACTCGTACGAATTCATCACGTGGAAATTCCCGGATGTCTAATGCGGAAGTAAGTGCGAGTTCCGCATATGAGGCGTTAAGGACATGCTTATTAATATTATGCCCTTACCCAAACCCCTTATCTAAACCTAACCGATCAGCAGAGTGTGTAAACATGATAGGAAGCTGTTGTGTGTGACAGAAGCAAATAATCGTTGTGTATTAGTTGGAAACGATGTCCAGTGACGCCATTGGCTGTAGTGAAAGTCGAAGGAATTCAAACGAGTGCAGTCGCACAATATCATACGAATTAGCCAAATTTAGAAAAGTCGTAAGAATCCTGATGATTTCGCTGTGAGAGTGTGTTGGTTTATTCTAGTTGCATTTCACATAGATCACTGCTGTTATACATATGTGAAGAGCTCAGATGATACTGAAACTGCTCATTCCGGCTCTTAGAGATGTTGTGGATACTTCACCTAGTATAGGTTCATCAGGAGTAGGGTAAGAGTTCAGGTCTGAAGGATAAATGCCTTCTATTTGCTCTTCTTCAGTCTGTGCAAAACTGCTTACAGAGCTCTCTGTAACCAAACACACTAAAAAACATTAATGAAAGTTCACACACAACACTATCAGACAAATATAGGCAATTTTGGACACTCTTGCACACACACACACACACACATATGTTGGTGCAGCTATCCTTATGAGGACTCTCCTTAATGATTTTTATACTGTACAAACTATAGATTCTATCCCCTAACCCTACCCCTAAATCTAACCCTCACAAAAAACTTTCTGCATTCTGATTATTTCATATCTAAGTTTACTATAAAAGGATACCTGTTTCATACATATTATAATATGCTATTTCTAACTCAAAGTGGCACTATTGTTTCAGTGATTGATTTGATTTACATTTGACATTCCTATATGATGAAGAAACAACACTGAAGTAAACTATAGCAAGTTTAACACATGAACAGCATGATTTGACTATTGTCATTTGGGTGTACTATTGAAATTATTTTGTGCATCTATTTAGACTCAATAAGTGCTTGAGAAAATACTTATGTGTAGATTAAATCAAATCAAATCAAATCAAATCACTTTATTGTCACACAGCCATATACACAAGTGCAATGGTGTGTGAAATTCTTGGGTGCAGTTCCGATCAACATAGCAGTCGTGACAGTGATGAGACATATACCAATTTACAATAACACCAAATTAACACAACACAATTTAAACATCTGATATACACATAATTACACTCAACAATATACAAATAATAAAATACACTGTACAGTATACAATAAGCACTATATAGATACACATTATTCAATAAAAATAAAAAATAAAATATATAAAAAAAAGTATATACAGTATATATAGAATGTACAGTATTGTTCAATTGACATTCAGCTGTCGGTTGATAGTCAGTTGTTAAGAGAGAATATAATATAATAGTAATATAATTTATGACAGTCCGGTGTGAGATATGAGAGTAAGGGTAATAAAGTGCAGTACTGATGTATTTGATCGTGGGAGATCAAGAGTTCAGAAGTCTGATTGCTTGGGGGAAGAAGCTATCATGGAGTCGGCTGGTGCGGGTCCTGATGCTGCGATACCGCCTACCTGATGGTAGCAGTGAGAACAGCCCATGGCTCGGGTGGCTGGAGTCTCTGATGATCCTCCGAGCTTTTTTTACACACCGCCTTGTATATATTTCCTGGAGGGAGGGAAGCTCACCTCCGATGATGTGTCTGGCAGTTCGCACCACCCTTTGCAGTGCTTTGCGGTTGTGGGCGGTGCTATTGCCGTACCAGGCAGAGATGCAGCCAGTCAGGATGCTCTCTACAGTGCAGGTGTAGAACCGTGTGAGGATGTGGCGGTTCATTCCAAACATCCTCAGCCTTCTCAGGAAGAAGAGGCGCTGATGAGCCTTCTTCACAACGGTCTCAGTGTGGATGGACCATGTGAGTTCCTCAGTGATGTGGACACCCAGGAACTTGAAGCTGCTGACTCTCTCCACTGGTGCTCCATTGATGGTGATGGGACTGTGTTCTCTGTCTTTTCTCCTGAAGTCCACCACAAGCTCCTTTGTCTTACTGACGTTGAGGGAGAGGTTGTGCTCCTGACACCAGTGTGTCAGAGTGTGCACCTCCTCTCTGTAGGCTGTTTCATCATTGTCAGTGATCAGACCTACCACCGTCGTGTCATCAGCAAACTTAATGATGGCATTGGAGCTATGTGTTGCCACACAGTCATGTGTGTACAAGGAATACAGTAGTGGGCTGAGAACACAGCCATGCGGGGCTCCAGTGTTGAGGGTCAGTGATGAGGAGATGTTGCTGCCTATTCTAACCACCTGGCGTCTGCTTGACAGGAAGTCCAGGATCCAGCTGCACAGCGAGCTGTTTAAGCCCAGAGCCCGGAGTTTCTCATCTAGCTTGGAGGGCACTATGTTGTTGAATGCTGAACTGTAGTCTACAAACAGCATTTTCACATAAGTGTTCTTTTTTTCCAGGTGGGAGAGAGCAGTGTGTATTGTAGATCAGTGGAGCGATTGTTGCGGTAAGCAAACTGCAATGGGTCCAGTGATGGAGGCAGCACAGAGCAGATATAGTCTCTGATTAGTCTCTCAAAGCATTTGCTGATGATGGGGGTCAGAACAACAGGAAGCCAGTCATTTAAACAAGTTATTTTTGATTGTTTTGGAACAGGCACAATGGTGGATGTTTTAAAGCATGTGGGGACTACAGACAAAGAGAGGGAAAGGTTGAAAATGTCCATAAAAACACCAGCCAGCTGGTTCGCGCACGCTCTGATGACGCGGCCCGGAATGCCGTCTGGGCCCGCGGCTTTGCAGATATTCACCCGTCGGAAAGATCGTGTTACATCCGCTACAGAGACGGAGAGTGAACTAACCTCTGTAGCTTCGGCCGCGAGAGCTCTCTCCGCGAGGGCGGTGTTATTTCCCTCGAAACGAGCATAAAAAGTATTTAGCTCATCCGGGAGAGAGGCAGCGGTGTTCATGGCGGAGTTTTTATTCCCTTTAAAGTCCGTGATGATGTTAATTCCCTGCCACATGCTTCTAGAGTTGGTGGTGTTAAACTGTCCTTCAATCTTGTTCCTGTACTGGCGTTTTGCAGTTCTGATAGTTTTTCAGAGGGCATAACTGGCTTGTTTATGCTCCTCCGCGTTCCCGGAATTAAAAGCGGAGGTCCGCACATTAAGTGCCGTGCGAACATCGCTATTAATCCAAGGTTTCTGATTCGGATAGATCCGTACTGTTCTGGTCGGAACCACGTCCTCTATGCACGTTCTGATGCAGCACATTATGCTATCAGCGTAAAGCTCGATGTCATCATCAGAGGCGGACCGGAACATCTCCCAGTCCGTGTGATTATGTCCCAGATTATGTGTTTCTTGTGTAGCTCAATATGTGTTTGACAGCCAGTTGCATCTCATGAAATTTCAGTGTGAAAGTAATTAATTCTGTTTTAAATTTGTTCTGATTTGATTTTTTTTTTTTAATTTTTTGCATAATCTCTTTGGTATATGAAAAATAAAACAACAAAATATATCAAAATCTATTTTATTTTATTATTTTCTAATTGTCTTGACATTTTCTTGGCATTTTGTAGATCCATTTTAGATAGATATATGTACCGGGTCTCTAAAGACCCTAATATGAGTGTTTGGTGAAATTCCCATGTATTTAAGGTTTAAACTATAGCAATGTTTTATGTGCCTGCAAGTCTGTTAAGAATTTATGCATTCTATCTTTTTTAGAACAATATGAATTGATTTATATCAGGCATGTAGCCTACTAGTAAAGAGCACTTATTTTAGGTATAATTTGGAAATGCACATACAGTATAGCAGTATTTACTGTATAACCAATTTCTTGAAGTTTGTTTTTTAAACTGTACTGAAAGCTATTGCAATAAAGTACTGCAGAGTGCTCTACAGCCAATCAGAGCGCAGGACCGCATCTTGCTGCCATATGTGGTTTGCAATGCGAAATTGCTAATGTGGCTGCACAGCACAGTTAAGCACTTTGTTTATGCATAATGTGAAGAAATCAGGCATGGTGCTTCCTTTTGCAACTTGACTATAATGAATTGCAAGCTGTAGCCTAATAGTTCTTGCTACTATTGTGAATTTGTTTTAATTGAAGGAATTCATATCATTCTGCTGCTCGAGTGGAGTTCGTGTTAGAAGGAAAATCGAGGCACAAGAAAAGAAAAGTTCGGAAAAGTGCATTGAAGCCTCTTTGTGTTGCGACCACGAGGCGCCTACTTAGAATGTGTGCAACATCTGTTACATATTATGGGATGGCAATCGTTCAGTACCATGGTATGCGGCAGAGTCTCACGATATTATATATATAATATCATGATCTAATATAATATCAGATATAATACCATGGTCCCGCTACAGAAGATATTTTTGGCTGGTGGTAAAAACACCTAGGCTACTTTGCATTAAAGGACATAAAAGAGGAAAAGCGGTGCATTGTGACCATTTAAACAGCAGCTAGTCTCCGTACACTCATAAAAAAGTTTTCTATCACCCATATTAGTTAAAACGCATCAGCATCATGCATGATTAAACTCATGTTATAAAACGGATGTTTTTACTCACCGTTAAAGGCGACAGTGGATGCATGCGCAGCTACAAGAATTGCAAGCAAGATAAATTTGACCATGTCGATCAGTTTTCAGTTTCTAACTCCTTACAATCGTCTGTAATTTTAAAGAAAATTATTTTCACTTTAGAATCTCTATAAATAGTCAGGCAGGAACGTCCAGAGTCGCTTTTCTTTAATCGTTCACTGAGCGCTTTCTTCTGTGGAGATGTCAGCATGTGCATTAAAATGTGATGGCATCACTGGGCGCTTGTTGCCATCGAGCACATGAATAAGGCATACAAATAATAATAATAATAATAATAGTAATAATAATAATAGTAATAATAATAATAATAATAATAATAATAAATACATTTAAAAAAAAACACGTGGCTGCTATTATGAAACTCATGGAGAAAATGAGAAAGGGTTAAAGAAGAATCAACACGTTCAGCTCAGAATATGGAAGCTTGACAGGCTAAATGCTGGTTGGATTGTGTTCATCAAATTTTCTTTATGAGAGTTTGTATTGTACATTGTGCATAAAGTGTATGATAAAGCAATCCACAAGAGGCTGTTCTTACAGTGATGTTACAATGGGTAAGAGGTGTTCAGTCAGTCACAGCTATCTTTTTAATAAATAATCTGTCCATTTATATGCAAGAACACATTGAAACAAAATGTCCTTTTACTGGGACAGCAAGCTACAGACAGGCCAAATAACACTTCACAGACAATGCACACTGTAAACATGAATTGCAATAAAATGACAAATAATTAAGGAATTACATTGAATAGTCCAATAAAAAGCATTTCCTGGTCACATAACATACATGCAGTCATTTTAAAATGTTTTTGTTCTGGCATAGTGCACTCAATGTTTGTGCTGAATTTTTGCTTTGGAGAGCTGTCCTTAGAAAAGCAAGTTTTCTTGGGTTTTCACTCATTAAAAATATGATTCACATTTGTTAGTGAGTAAACTTTTATTCACATTATTCATATTTTATGAAGAATTGCTTAAATGTGCCTAAAAGCAGCATTGCATGACAGTGGAATGGATATAGGGAAGCTCTCCTGTGTGCAGTGATGCTACACATGCAACCACTATAGAGAATATTGTAGTAACCATACTTTTTTATTCATACTTTCATACTTTTTGTTTGTGCCTTTATTACACATATCTACCTTTTAAAGTGTTTACTTACATTATTTAAGCTAGACTTAGAGTTAAGTTGTTACACTAATATTAAGTCTAATTAAATTAAGAGAGCATTATCCTAATTATATTATTGTTTTAGCATTCTGACATAAACTAGCAAAAAAATCAGAAACTACAAATGTTTTAATACATAATAATTATTATTATCGCATTCCAAAGATTTATTTTCACTGGAATAAAGGGGACTAGACAAATCTGTTAATGGCATAATGAAGGCCATTACAAACACTTAAATGCAAAGGCATCACTTTGTTTCAAAAAGTGGTGGGGACAGTTTTTTCTATTTATTTATTTATTTATTTATTTCATGGGGGTGATGTCATGAAGTGCTAATTAATTATTTGCAGATAAAGTCAAATAATCTTTTACTTTATTGATAGTCATTTTTGATGACTCAATTCATGCGCATCTATAAATATTTTACATATATAATACGTATATAATAAATTATATATAATTTGATAATTATTCCATGCAGTCATTGTTCCATGATCTGTATATCTAAAACTGTCAGTACTGGGATTTTATTAGTTATTGGATAAATATATGGATGATCTTTAGCTTGAATGACTGAATAGTCTTATGGTTAAAGATTTCCAGGTTTTAATTCGCCCTACAGCTTATATGCATGAGAGAAGATCACTGCCCGCTATCATTCAACACCACTGATAACAGGCGCAATGAGCTCTCATCCTAACATTGGAAATAACAAACTCCATCGTAACGTATCAAAACACACAGACTGAAACTGAATATCCTGCTCAAGAACTGGAGATTTTTCTTCTGCATTAAACACTTACCTGATGAAAGCTATTTCAAAAAGTGGTGGGGACAATTTTGGCAAAGGCAAAAAGTGGCAGGGACATGTCCCACCCGTCCCATTAATGACGCCTATGCTAAAATGTATAAAATAATTGGAAAAATTAAATCCAATTATTTCATAAGCAAATTCAAAACTTAATGCGAGCTGATATGGGTTATTGCTATACATATGGATAGCAGAAATTGTCATGCTAAATATGTCAGCTGTACCGTACAGTTAAAAGAGCGGATCACCTTTTGATAGAGAAAATCAATTTACTAATCTACTAATTTACTTTTGATGGAGAAGGTTAATTTACTAACAAACGCTAATGCACATTAGCTGGACCAGAAAAGTCACATTTTTATTTTTTATTTTTTTGTGATGTGAGCAAAAGTATCACAATTTATGATAATGTTGTTGTCGTCAGATTTTATTGATGATTTGATGTTATTTGATCATAATCTTGACCAAGAGTTTTGGAGATTTTGGCCTTTCTCTATTCAAGTCATCTGAACTGTACTTGCATGCTAGGAAACTAATGATCATAGCTGCTTGAAGGTGTTATGAATATGCCCTGCAGAGTGACTTGGATTTCCCATGAAGCGACTTTGGCTTTACTCAACTCAGGTGAGAGGATTTTGAATGAGTATGTGTGTTTGACAGTGTGGTTGCACTTTTTGCCTTCTTCCACCAAAAAACAGAGCGGATCTGCTGTCTGCACTGAGAGGAGCCGTAGTAGTACAGCAGAGGGTCCAGGAAAACACTTGAGCTCCCAACACACACAGCCAACATGTAAGCTGCATATGATGAATCTCCCGCCCCACTGTGACCTCCAGTGGCCAGACGAACACAATGGTACAACAGGATGCCATTGGTTGGTGCAAAGCACGCCACAAACTCTATCAGCACAGCGATAGTCATAATCACAGCTCTCCTTTGTCTGTGTGATGATGATGATGTTGCTAAGCGATCAGACTTGGCACTGAGCACATATATGATGATAGAGTAGCACACTAAGGTGATGACCAGTGGCAAGAAGAAGTAGAGGCAGGAGAGGATAGAGAACAGATAAACGTACTGCTGCTCTGCAGGGTCATCGTGGAGAAGCGCATCATGGCAGGTGATGCCCACATTCTCGATCTTAAATGTTTGCCTTATGGAGAGAAGTGGCACTGTACCTACAAGAGCCAGCAGCCATACCAGCGCACATACGGACGTGGCATTCCTTGTGCTCCGCCAGGTTAGAGAAGCGACAGGAAATGCCACGGCCACCAGTCTGTCCACACTCATGCACATCATCAGCAGTATAGAGCAGTACATGTAGCAGTAGTAAGCCGCGCTGAGTACACGACACGCCACCTCACCAAACACCCAATCTGAACCGTTCAGGTGGTAGTGGATCTTCAGAGGCAGCAGCAGGGTGAAGAGCAGGTCCACACATGCCAGATGAGACATGTAAAACACAGCTGGTTTCTTTGCTCGAATCCTACAGGTGAATGTCACCAAGGCCAATGCATTTAGTGGCATACTAATGATAAGGAGCAAGATGTAGAAAGAGGGCATGACACGTGTGACCAGCACACCTTTGATGAAGAGCACAGCCTCATCCAAGATGGTAAATAGCCCAGATAATGGTGTAGTCTGGCTGCATTCTGCTGCACTCAGATTAGTGCTGTTACATGGCTGAATGACATAAAAATCATCAAAGTGATACAGTTTTGGGATTTGAAGAGCAAAACTAAATGAAATGATCTCTGTACCAAACACACAAAAACACAACACAATTAGTGAAAGTTCTCATAATGCTTCCTGGCACATTAAGCCACCTGAGACACATTACCTAAGAGACCTTGATGAAGATGTTAAGCTGAGTCAAAAAAAAAAAATTGTCATTCCTACAAATTCCAGAATCAAGATAATCTAAATGAATGAACACATATTATTCTATCTTATAGTTATGGGCATTGCCATATTATGCATTTAAGAATACAGAGCATTTATGTTGAGAATAATATTTTAGAAAAAAAGTAGTAATGATAAGGTATTAGTAATGACTGGAATGGTCTGGATGCATTTCATCTAGATCAGGGGTTTTTACAATTTGGATGCCAAGGACACCAAAAATGATGATCCCCTTGAGGGACACCCTCCTTAAAAATATAACAACAGCTATATATTTTCATATGTTGAAACCCATTTTTACTGTGTGAGAAAAATAGTAAGCATGGCATTATAAAGAAAGCAAGGTATTTGCCAAATTAAATAACTGGCTTTTATATAGCTATTCTACTAAAGCCAACAGTGAATTTTTTACACCCTTTTTCTCTGAAATTTAACCCGGACCCTAGTTTGAAAACTCCTGAATCTTGATCACACATGCAGAGAGCTTAAATAAAAAATGATTGCTTCTCATTCCTCCTCTTAGAGGCGTTCTGGATACTGTACCTGATTTAAGATTGAGAGAAGAGTTCCCTGAATTGTTTCTGAGCCAAAACGTCTTGTCCGGAAAGGAAACATTTTTAATTGGCTCATCAGTGTCTGTTGTAACAGCTACATTGCTTTCATAGGTATCTGTAACCAAAACCAAAAACAGAAACAATATCACACACTTGTCTAACCCATGAGTCACATACATTCTTGAAGTTTTCAATCATTATTTACATTGAGTTAAAAGATTTATAATAGTCATAGCATGTGAATTAACATTAGAGCACAACAGAAAGACATAGAAGCCATAGCACTTAAAATCATGAGATGTACTTACTGATGTACTTACCATTGACTGCTGTGCATGTATGTGCCGCTATAACTGAAAGTAATATAGTTTTGACCTCCATGAGTACTGATCGGATGTCAGCTTCTAACTCTAGAATTTCAAATTGTTAAACTTTTGTACCCATAGATAGCCATACACACCCAAGCTTCGCTTCTTCACTCACTGAGTGCTCAGTCTCTTCTGTGTAAACATGTCATAATTACAATATGTTACAACATGGTGACATCACTTGACTCTTTAGGCTCCACTGGGCCTATAGGGATGCTCTTGTGAAAGCCACAGATCATTATGGAAAGGAGGCTGTTATCTATACAGCTCAGAATGAGATGAGAAATGGATAAATGCTTGTTTGTTTGGGTGTGCCTCCTCTCTTATTGATGTTTATATATGCACTCATTTCCATTTCTAATTTCTGGCTGCTAATAAAACAGCCTTACTTACAGCTGATTAGATCAACAATGTGTTTGAATGACTATGCAATCCAATTTGGTCGATATCCATGAGTCCATTACCATTACTGGATGATCTGCAAGAAAAGCAAGAGCATACATTTTCTTTGTCCATTTGCCTGTGAGAGTTTGTATTTTGTATTGTTGTTCATCAGGGATTATTTTCAAACATTTACATACCTTTGCTTAAATAATAGATGAAAACTGAAAAAAAAAATGACTTCCTGTACATGAAACAAAATAAGCTTCATTATCAGAATAGTATTCATATTAAATATATTAGTAATGGACAGTACTTGTGTCTGCCATTGTGGTTTGTTGGCTGGATATTTGGATAAGCAAGTAAAATAAAGTTTGGTTTGGTTGCAGGAGCAAATGTCACTGACAGTAGTGCAAAGTGGCCCTCTTCGGCTCTTCTCATAATGCATTGCAGTGTTTTACAGTCTGAAACATTGCAATTTTCTAGTCCATACTGTGATGCATGTGGTTAGGGTGCATTTAATGCTTCCTCTGAAGAGAATGGGTAGGGCGAGTTTTGTCCTACTCAGTCACCACAGAATTGGAAATGTTACTGTGCTTTCTTGGCACTTTGCAAGCACAAGATGCATAAAGTATGGTTGATAATGGTTAATGGTTAATAATGAAAGAATAACTTTAAACAGACTATATTCAGTAAAAAGTATTTTCTGGCCATATAATGTTATGTCCAGGCAGTAATTTTAAAATGTTTTTCTGGCATGGTGCATTATTTGAGCATTCACGTTTTTGCATTGTGAGAACTGATTTTAGAAAAGCAAATTTTCCTAATTCCTCACTCATCAAACTATAAAATTCATGTTTGCTGGCGAGATCCAGTTTCCGGTCAGTGGCGTAATGACATCCAGTTTAAATAATAAAATGTATTACAACCATAAGTGTCATTTACGGGTGGGACAGTTGGGACACGTCCCTACCACTTTTTGTCTTTGCCAATTTTGTCCACATAATTTTTTGAAATAGCTTCCATCAGGTAAGTATACAATGCAGACGAAACATCTCCCATTTTTGAGCAGGAGTTTCCATTTCATTCATGTGTGCTATAATAAGTATTGATCTAGCACTGGAGTTTGTTATTTTTTATGTTGTGATGAGTGATAGTTGCGGCTGTTATCAGTGGCGTTGAGTGACAGCAGGCATCGAAGTTCTCTCGTGCATCCAGACTCGTCCAGTTAAATTAAATACATCCACTAAAGTACAGATATATTAAATTAAAAAGTTATATTAGGCCGGATTTGAACCAGGATCTCCTTGTATTAGCAAAACAATCTTTCATTCTGGCTAAAGCTCACTGAACCATGTATTTAACAAAATCACAGTGCTGACAGTGTTATTTGTTCGAATCAAGATGTACAGACATTACCTGCACATTACCTAATTAATATTTATGAGTTTCGCCGCTTTGTGACATTACCCCCCAAATGTCCCTACCACTTTTTAAAACAAAGTGACGCCCGTGATTACAATAAATGAAAAAAAAAAAAAAAAATTAAACAAATGATTTCATTAACTCTTTTTCTGAACAATTCACACCTTTATGCGACCCTGTCTTTACACATGGCTCAGGTAAGTTGATTTTGAGTGAGCAGTGGCAAATTCTCAGGGCCAGCATAGCCTTCTCTGCTGGCCTAACATGCCAAATAAATAAATATTTTTCATCCTTTCATTCTCAATCACCTTTTTGCCAATGTATTTTTAATTGCTTTTCACTCTTAATTAATCTACAAACAAATAGAGGAAAAACGCAAAGTTTAACCAGTCAGAATTTATTCCTTGATGCTTACAAGCGAAGCGTGACAACTGTTTCACAAATCACATGCCCAAAGCCAAGCTCGTTAGCCGAAGCAGTGCGTGAGTTTGAGCTCCACCCCCTCAGGCCTTCAGAATTCCACAGTATCCCTCAACAGTGCAAATGAATGGGCAACTAAAGTCAGATTGTCAGATTCATCAGCCAATCAGATTGATTTATTTGTTCTTGGTGGGTGTGATATTTAGGATATGTCCCAGTCGAGGCCTTCTAGCTGGCCTTGAGTGACGCAATCACGCTTTAAGTGACGTAACTTGAAAGCGAAGAGCGTGAGATCTTACTGATGAGTCGACTGTCATTACTGCCGCTATCACCATTGAGAAAGAGATCCTTATGGATTTATAAATCTGAGATGTTCTGCATGACCATGTGATTGCTTAATTTATTAATCATGAAAGGAGGACTGATTTTCACTTCAAGCAAATTGGTAAGAGCTTTTTGCATTATTATAGCAACATCAGGAGTTTTCTAAGTGTAAATTAGGCTGCTGGAGCATTCAGTGTCAGATCAAGTTTTGAAAAGAAGTGCTGCATTCCATTCAACTCAGAAAGTCGGATTTGACAACTTGCTACTAGGAAAAGTGCAATGGAATCCATCTTGAAGTTAGAATTACAACTTGTAGGCTCGTGCAGAAATTCTCAACTCCGATTTCGCCGAGATGCAGGGGCATGATGTCACACAAACATGTCGACACTCAGGAAAATATACAAAGTAAGTGATAAACATTCACTTTATTAAGTAATATCGATAAATGAGTTCGTTTCCACATTACATGATATTAAAGCTCATTTAACAAATGCCTGCAGAAACAGGTGTATAATACATTATAATCTCTTTTGATAATCGTACACCAGAAGCACAAATGCTAGCGCTGCAGCATTGTTTATCAGTTGGGTTGCTAGGAGACATCTCCAATGAGGGTCAAACCCCTGTTAAGCTAATGGGAGCATTGCAGTTCCGAATATCGGGGAATGGAATACATTTATGTTCGGAGATATCAAGTAGGAATTTCCCACATCCAACTTGCATGGAGCGCAGCATAACCGTGCACCCTGATGAAACGAAATTTATTGCAGGCAACATTTAAATCGCAAATATTATTAGATTGATTTTTCCAAGTATTATAGACCTCCTTGGTAGATTCACATGAAAAATTATGATTTTTGAATATCTGTTCGGGAGACGTTCATTTCACAGAACAGTCATGCTGCAGTTAAAATTAGGCTTGCTTGAGCATTAAGTATCATTTCAAGTTCTGGCTTTCATGCGTGGATGTGTTTTTAAAATGTTGTTATAAAGTTGGTATTATTAGTTAGCTGCGACATAATGTATGATGCCCAAAGGTATAGGGTGTCTTATTCATTGTGAAACTGTGTTTTCTTAATGGCATGAATCACACTGTGGGCCAAGACTTTTAATGCATGGCCTGCCACTGTGACTGAGAGATAATGTGGTTGTTCTTTTTGTCTTTCTCCACAAAAACACAGAGTTGATTTGCTTTCTGCACTGAGACGAGCCGTAGTAGTACAGCAGAGGGTCCAGGAAAACACTCGAACTCCCCGCACACAAAGCCAACATGTAAGCTGCATAGGATGAATCTGCCACCCCACTGTGACCTCCAGTGGCCAGATGAATGCAGTGGTACAACAGGATGCCATTGGTTGGTGCAAAGCATGCCACAAACTCTGTCACCACTGCGATAGTCATAATCACAGCTCTCCTTCGTTTGTTTGAGGATGTTGTTGCTAATTGGGTAGACTGGGCACTGAGCACATATATGATGGCAGAGTAGCTCACCAAGGTGATGACAAGTGGCAAGATGAAGTAGAGGCAGGAGAGGATGGAGAACAGGTACAGGTACACATTCTGCTGTGTGTAGTACAGAACGTCATGACAGGTGATGCCAACATACTTGATCTTCAATGTTTGCGTTATGGAGAGAAGTGGCACTGTGCCAGCGATTGCCAACAGCCAGATCACTACACATACGCTGGTTGCTTTCCTTGTGTTCCGCCAGGATAGAGAAGCGACAGGAAACACCACAGCCAACAGTCTGTCCACACTCATGCACATCATCAGCAGTATAGAGCAGTACATGTAGCAGTAGTAAGCCGCGCTGAGTACACGACATGCCACCTCACCAAACACCCAATCTGAACCATTCAGGTGGTAGTGGATCTTCAGAGGCAGCAGCAAGGTGAAGAGCAGGTCAACACATGCCAGGTGAGACATGAAGATCACAGCTGGTTTCTTTGCTTGAATCCTACAGGTGAATGTCACCAAGGCCAATGTGTTTAGGGGCATACTAATGAGGAAGAGGAAGATGCAGAAAGAGGGCATGACACGTGTGACCAGCAGACCTTTGAGGAAGAGCCCGGTCTCATTCGAGATGGCAAAAATCACTGAGACTGCTGTAGTCTGGTTGCATTTCATTGAACCAATTTCAGTGTTGTTACATTTATGTGTAACATGATAGTCATCAGAGTGAGACACATTTGAGATTTCAAGACCTGCACTTCTAATCTGTGGCTCTGTAACACAAAAATATATTAAAACACACCATTAGTAAAAGCTCTCAATATACTACCAGACAAATAAAGGTGAAAGCACATTAGCTCAGGGGCCTTGATGAAGGTGTTAGGTTTAATAATCACAGCCAAAATGAACACAAGGCCATTTTTAGTGTTAACGGCCTTTCTATTAGAAATCATTCTAGAATCTGTAAGATAATGGCTTAAGATTGCATTTTATAGTAATTGCCATGAATAAAAATTTGTTTATAGATAGTAGAAATGATACCAAGGTATTCCTAATGACTCTGATATACTCTGGTTTTATTTCACATGCATGTACAGTGCCAAGGTGAAATGGGTTGCTCCTTATTCTCCTTAGTACCTGTACAGCAGTTCTGGATACTTTACCTTGATTCATCCTATTAAATGATTTGGAAATCATCTGTTGTTCATTGTAAACTTCTGGCTCTGTAGCATAGGCACTGAAACTGCGCATTCCTTTGTGAACTGTACCTAAACATGTCATAACATAATATCATCAGTCAATGCTCTCGTAACACTACCGGACAAATGAAGGCTACTCTGACAACATTTGCTTTGAAGACTTGCCAAGACAAACACAGAGCCATTTCCTTTACATTAAGACTACTGGCAGCAGCCTATCTAGTAGGACCTTGAGTGACTGATTGACTGATTGATTGATTGATTGCTTTCTATGTACCTACAAGTCTTCCAAGAGTATATTTGTCTGGTTTACCTCAGATACAATTCAAAATCTGCAAGATAATGGCAGAGACACAAAATCAGACTCAAGGCTCAATTTTAGGGCAATGGGGAGTAACTGGAATGGGGAATGGATCATTGACATTTGAAAGAATTTGTTTATGCAAAGCTGTAATTATAAAAAGTTAATATTAATTTCAGCCTATCCAGAGCGTGTGCACAGCTCTGATGAGACTGTTTACTTTTTCCAGCTTTTAGCGGATTTCTGGGTATTATACCCCATGTGGGTTCTTCACTAGATAAAGAATAGTCTACAAGGTCCCGATCTTTTGGAGAATTTTTTTTTTAAATTGCTTTTGTATCAGCTAAACTGTGTTCAGAGATATCTGTAATCAAACATATGAAAACACATAAGCATTAGTGAAAGCTATGATAACACTACCAGAGAAATAAAAGCACATAGATCACACCTAAAAGACTTGTCTGGTTGCATTTCACAAATACTTAAAGCTGCTCTTTCTGGCTTTTGTAGGTGTTCTGAATACTTTACCTGATTCGGGATCATCAGGATCTGAGGAAGAGTTCATGTTTGGGGAATAAATGCCTTCTATTGGCTCTTCAGTCTGTAAAAAACTGCTTATAGAGCTCTCTGTAACCAAACATACCAAAACACCATCAGTGGTAACTCACACACAACTAGACAAATATAGGCAATATGCCATTTTGCTGAGACGCCTTGGCTTGGGTGGAGTTCGGACAACCACTTAGGTACAGTGAAAGTTTGGAAAAGGGAATTTGTGCCTCATTGCGTTGATACCACAATGTGTTGCTCACTTACTGTCTGAACTTGAGCTACATTTGTCCTATGGTGAAGTACTTTGAAGTACCATGCAAGTACTATGGTATATGAGTTATATATGATGTATAATTATTCACTAATATGGTATGTCAAAGTTCCATGCTTTTACCATACCAACAGTGTACCATACTGCTGCAACAGTACTTTTGAAAGGCAAGATCCCCACTTTGTATTAAAGAAGATAAAACTGGAGAAAAACATGCACTGTGACCTATGGCCCAAAATGGTCACATTTTAAACCAGCAACCAACAAGTGACGCTTCCTAACACTCATAAGAAAGGTTTCAACCGCCTATCTACATTCAGTTAAATCACATTTACAAGGCATAAAATAAAAATGTTTATGATAACTGATGTGCAGCACTTACCGTTAAAGATGGCAGTGAACATTTGAGCAACTATAATTGAAAGCAAGACAGTTTTCACCCCCATTAGCACTGATAAGCTGGCGGTTTATAAAAGAAAAAAGTTTCAGAACATAATATCGTCTATTTGTCTAACTTAAATTTATTTTAAAGAAAATGTATTACTTTAGAGTCTCTAAAAAGACATGTCCGGTTAGTGTCCTTATTTGTCATTCTCTTCCGAGTGAGTGCTCTCTCTCCTGCATGGAGATACCAGAATGTGACATCATTAGACTTTCAGTCTCAATTTAGCCCATTTAGCTTCTATAATACAACCCACAGAGCCCATGAGAACGGATGCTGTTATCGACACACTTACTGTAACAGTTCAGAATGAGATGAGAGATGGATAAATAATTGTGGGGTTTGGCATGTCTATTTATTGAGTAATATCAAAATGTGACAGAGTTTAACAGACTTTCTTGTAGCTCTTCAACAGTGTAGGCTATTTGAATGACTTTATATTCCAGTTTTGTTAATATCCATGGGTCCATTACATTACTGAATGAGCTGTAAGACTAAGAGTACAAATTTGCCTTTGTATTTATATTTGATAGTTTGTTGTACTGTATGTATTATAATATTATCACCACTGAGCATGTTGTCTTTTGAGAGTATAGTACACACTGTAATAAATAAATAAAAAAACAAAAACAATATATGGGAGAGAACACGGAAAATCTGTTGTACGTGCAAATGTCACTAGCAATAGTACAAAGTGGAAATTTGTTGTAGTTATTTCTGCCATTCTCACAAAACAGTGCAGGGTTTTACGGTCTGAAACATTGCAATTTTCAGTCCATACAGTGATAAATGTGGATAGGGTGCATTTAATGTTTCCTCTGAAGAGAATAAGTGGGGCGAGGTTTGCCCTACTCAGTCACCACAGAAAGTGGAGATGTGATTTCTTGGCTTGTGAGGTGGCGATGAGGGACAAGGTGTGGTCATCTGTGATGTGCAGACCAAGACACTTGGTGCTCCTGACTGTCTTTACAAATCAATTTATGTGTAGCGGGAGATTTATAGAGTGGGACCACCTGAAGCGAGTGTGACAGAAGGTCAGGTTTGCTGAGTTAAGGCATTTTTACTGCACTATATATATATATATATATATATATATATATATATATATATATATATATATATATATATATATCTCAAGAGGATCAAGAGGAAGATGGATGGTAACAAGCCATCAAACAAAGCCGAGCTACTTGAATTTTTGCACCAGGAGTGGCATAAAGTCGCCCAACAGCAATGTGATTTCTGAACTCTTCTAAAGTTAAAGCATTAGTATTGTGTTGTTTAAAAATGAATATGAACTTGTTTTCTTTGCATTACTCAAGGTCAGAAAACACAGTATCTTTTTTGTTATTTTGACCAGTTGTCATTTTCTGCAAATAAATGCTCTAAATAACTATTTTTATAATGAAATATTGTCAGCAGTTTATAGAATAAAACAAAAATGTTAATTTTACTCAAACACATACCTATAAATAGTACATCCAGAGAAACTGATACTTTTGCAATGGTCTCTTAATTATACAATTTACAATTTAAAAAAAAAAAAAATGTTCAGAACTTCATAAACTACTTCAAAAAATCAAAAACTCCTCCACGTGCAGCAATGACAGTTTTGCAGATTCTTGGCATTCTAGCTGTCATTTGTCCAGATTCTCAGGTGACATTTCACCCCACGCTTCCTGTAGCACTTGCCATAGGTGTGTCTTGTCAGGCACTTCTCACGCACCTTACAGTCTAGCTGATCCCACAAAAGCTCAATGGGGTTAAGATCCATAACACTCTTTTCCAATTATCTGTTGTCCAATGTCTGTGTTTCTTTGCCCACTCTAACCTTTTCTTTATGTTTTTCTGTTTCAAAAGTGTTTTTTTCTTTGCCATTCTTCCCATAAGGACTGCACCCTTGAGTCTTCTCTTTACTGTTGTACATGAAACTGGTGTTGAGCGGGTAGAATTCAATGAAGCTGTCAGCTGAGGACATGTGAGGCGTCTATTTCTCAAACTAGAGACTCTGATGTACTTATCCTCTTGTTTAGTTGAACATCTGACCTGACACATCTCTTTCTGTCCTTGTTAGAGCCAGTTGTCCTTTGTCTTTGAAGACTGTAGTGTACACCTTTGAATTAAATCTTCAGTTTTTTTGGCAATTTCAAGCATTGTATAGCCTTCATTCCTCAAAACAATGATTGACTGATGAGTTTCTAGATAAAGCTGTTTCTTTTTTGCCATTTTTGTCCTAATATTGACCTTAAGACATGCCAGTCTATTGCATACTGTGACAACTCAAAAAAAAAAAAACCACAAAGACAATGTTAAGCTTCATTTAACGAACCAAATAGCTTTCAACTGTGTTTGATATAATGGCAAGTGATTTTCTAGAACCAAATTAGCAATTTAGCATGATTACTCAAGAATAAGGTGTTGGAGTGATGGCTGCTGGAAATGAGGCCTGTCTAGATTTGATCAAAAATGACTTTTTTCAGTGATGTCCTGACTATAATTTGTGATCAGCTGAATGCCACTTTGGTGAATTAAAGTACCAATTTCCTTCCAAAACAGCAAAATCTGTAAATTTTTCCAAACTTTTGGCTGCCAGTGTATGTATGTATGTGTGTGTATATATAAATATATATCTTGAAACTCTAGAAAATCTAGAAAAGCAATTTCAAAATGTGCATAAAAATAGTTGGATGGAAAGGCATGTTATAGCCAAGGTAATTGTTAGTGCTGTCAACAGGGCTAATAGATTAAATTCACATTTTTACCTTAAATATGATCAAAATTCGAAGTAAATTCGAATTTTCACATCACCAGATAGGCTATTTAAATTGACCGGGTTTCCATCCAACAATTTTGATGTGCATTTTGAAAACGTGTATAAGAAATCCTTAATGGAAATGCTTGATATGCAAATAAACTCTTATAGTTCGCTTTAAATTTAATGCGCTAGGAGGTGGATTTTCTATAGTTTCGCATTAGTTAAAATGTGCATTAAGGTGATGGAAACTGTTTATTTGAATATTGATGATGTATTTTGACCATTTGTGCATGTAAAGTGCGATGATGGCATTATGATCATCGATTTGTATCGGTGTGCTTGATGTGACTGGCCCAACAAAAGGTCCGACCTTGGCGCACAATTCTTCCTAAATAGCCCTTGACATTCGGAAGTTTAAACTCGCATAGTCATTTTGAGCGCGGGCGCTTGTAGGTAGCTGTACATGGAGGTGCTGGCGTATGGACATAGCATCCATTTCAGCCCTCATTATATGAGATATTACACTAATTCTTCGGCAGCATTTGACAAAATGATGTCCAACACTACAAATAACTCTCTCTGAAGCAACAGGCTTCATCATGACAAGGCGGCCTCCGTCAAGATAATGCGCATACCGTAGTGGATGGAAACGCGCAATGATTCGCATTTTCTTTAGTCGGATATTCAGAAATGCACATAAAAAAATGCAGATTGACATTGTTTCCTAAGTCCACAAGATGGCGCAACTACACAGATAAACGCGACAGCACCGTGTTATTATTGAAAAGAACATTCCTGGCTGTCAAATTAGTCCATTCCATTTTAAACTAAAGTGCATAAAATAATAATTTAATAATAGTAATAATAATAATAATAGTTAATATAATAAATAATAATTTAGCCAATTTATTTTCTCAAATGTTAAGTAAAAAGTAAAACGTGAAAACTATTATTTTCAGGGCTTCTTTACACACACAGGCACACACCAGGTGAGCTCAATCAAGTTCACATAGTAACATGTTGTTAGATTTTTATATCTACACCTCCTTGTTCCTAATTCCCAAACATTAATTTAGCCTACAATTTTATGCAAAGCGAACACGTTTTCATACATTTATCAACAGCACACAGATACATTACACACAATAGTATATATCTGCTGAGCCGCAGAGCCGTTTGCCGCAGAAGTATAAATCGGCCTTAAGTCACAGCAGTTTCAGGCCCGCAGTCTCCAGACTGATGTTACATGCAGAGCTAATGACAGAACAGTCATGTCTGAGAGCATGGTAAGTTGCTGTCTAAATTTTATTAAATCTATAGCATTTTTGGCAAACAATTACTTTATTAATCTAAGTGTTTTTCCTGAACTACTGGATCTGTATACATGTATTTCTCATTATTCTTCTAGAAGCTTAATTTGGTTGTCATAACGAATACTAATCTGGAAACAGTTCGATTAGTGATTGGGTTGTATTTTTAAAAAATACTTTTGTTTTGAGTCACTCAAGCCTTTGTTGTTTAAATAATTATTTTAGTATAATTTATTATTATTTACATTTCTTATTAATTATGTAATATATATATATATATATATATATATATATATATATATATATATATATATATATATATATATATATATATATATATATATATATATATATATATATATATATATATATATATATATATATATATATATATATATATTCTTTTTTTTTTTTTTTTTTTTTGTGCAATTTACATGTTTTGTTAGGCTTTGTAATTGAATGTTTATTTTGAATTTGATATGATTATATACATATGACATTAAATGCCCATTCAACTCTTTGTAAATGTATGTCCAGGAAGGAAATAAAATGAGCAATAATTTTACAGCATTTTTAATCTTGGTTAATGTTAATTTCAACATTTACTAATATTTTTTAAATTAGAAGTTGTAAATGTCAACATTAGTTCATAAAATATAAATGAAAGAAGAACAATGTTTTATCCATTAACATTAACAGATTAATAAATGCTGTTAAAATAAATAAATAAATACAAATAAAAGAATTAATTCATGAAACACTGCATTAACTAATGTTAACACATGTAAGTGTTGAAAAGGCTACCATTAAATGTTTTAGATCGTAATCAAATCGAAATCGATGTAAAACAGCACATTTTAAATCTAAAAAAGCAAACAAATGTAAGAAATTACACTCCTAACGGTAGATAGCGCTAATCTACTATAACACCGCATCGGTCCTGAAACTGCAGTGGCTCGCGGCTCTGCAGATGGACATATCTCGATACACATTCCAAAATCATACGATGTTATTAAATATAAAAATAATTTACACCATGTTTTGTTGATATGAAAAACAAAAGCGCGGTTTATAAAGGACAGAGAAAACGGATCGTGGGGATTAATTAGCGGTTCTCTTTTTGAATATTCATAAGGTACGTAAGGAACTCGTAAGCACTCCTCATTATTATGCACGTATCCAAAAAGGAATTTATGATCTGAATCATCTGAAATGACCATTTTAACTAGTAAAAATTACATTTCAACATGTTATAATTATGGCAGGCGCTTTTATTATTTCATATTCAGATTTGACTATCCATAATTATGTTTGACTAGTCAAAAATTCAATTTCAGATATCTGTTGTGCATTTTTGACTAGTAGTAATTCACATTTAAGATATCTACAACGCATTTTTGACTAGACATAATTAGCATTTAAGATATCTGCAATGCAACTTTGACCAGTCATTTGTTTCCATAGGTTTGCACTGAAAACTATTTTCAGATATCTACAATAGAGTTTTTCCCTAGCAGAAATTGTAATTATAGATATCTACAATTGATTTATTACTAGTACAAATTATAATTTAAGATATCGCTAATTAAGTTGTTACTAGTAATAAAATCAATTGTAAATATCTGTAATTGAATTATGACTAGTCAGAACTTAATTAAAGATGTCTTTATTATAGTTATGACTAGTCATAATTCAATTACAGATATCTACAATTCTGCATCTTTAAAGATATCCTAATTACATTTTTTGATATCTGAAACTATATATGACTAGGCAAAATATAGTTGTAGATATCTTGAATTGGATGTATGACTAGTCAATATTTATAGGAGATACCTTTAATTTGAATTATTACTAGTCAATTTTCATTTAAAGATATCAATAATATATTTATGGATATCTCAAATTGATTACAGACCAGGAAGATTTTTATTTGCAGATATCTGCAATTGTTAATCTGACTGGGAAGAATCTTAAAATAGATTTCTTAAATTAAGATTCTTGTGAAAATTCCTTTACAGATATCTAAAATGCTTATGCAGACTGCCTCTCTGCTAAGCCCAGCCTTAAAAAACTAGCAAAATACAAACAAACAAACAATCCTACCCCTGAAAATGTTTGCTGTCCGCCATTTTGTCTGATAAAGAACTGATCTTTTAATGATAGTCTTGCATGTTTGGTTTATTTTAAACAGAATTTTGCAATTAAAAAATAAATTAAAATCCAATAATAAGGAACAATGATGATGGATCACTTGTAAAAATGATTTGTATCAGACATCATTCCCAAATAAACTCAAATAAAATCAGAAGGGACCCCTACATTAGCTCAAAGGTCAATTGCACATTGCATGTCTACAGTGGGCATGTAATTATTAGAAACAAACTTTATTGATCCATGCCTCATCACTCCAACACAGCAGTACTTCTCTCAGTGTTGCTGTTACACACTGCCATCAAGTGGGCTGTAACGGTATTGGCAAATAATACACAAGCATGTTTAATATACTAATTAAACAAATGTATTTAATTGTTAGTACCATTAATTAATATAGGCTATGTATTAATTCAGAATATATAGTAACTAGGAAATTCACAGCCGCTTAATAGCAACTTAACTTAAAGATTAAAAACATGGGTGCCTTGATTCTGAAGCATTAAACAACTACATCATGAATTTATTTGCCCAATTTCACATTTCTATAGATTGTATAGTAATAAATTCAAAAGACCCGTTTCTGGTTGTCTTTATTAATCATTTATACTTAAATTGGTCCGTGCTGCAACATATAACAATCACTTTGCTACACATAGTTAACTGGAGACCTTTTAACTAGGGCCTGACCGATATATTGGTCGGCCGATATTTGCCTTTCACCGATATATCGGTATCGGCGTATATGTTTACCGATATGTGCAGATATGAAAACTTTTTTCCCGAAAATATAATGCAGAAAACAATGCTTTAGAATTGGTGTCATTACGTAGTTTGTCCAGCAGAGCACGCTCCGACTCCATTGTTTACAGAGCTGACTCTGAACTGACGGTGGCTCTGCAGATAGGGCGGAGTTAAGCGGTGCGGAGTTAAGTGGTGTCTTTTCGTTAAGCTGCTAACCAGTTTGTGAAATACATATTGGAAAGTTAATAAACAATGACCTCATAATTTTCCCTTTTCAATATAACTAATATAACGTTAACCCTGTCCCTGACAAACATGTCACTCATGTCTGTTTGCTGTTAGCCAGCTATAGTTTGTCAGTGCAGTAAGCAATGTTGCAGATTTAAAGGTAAACATCAGAGCATATTTTTGCAGCTCAGCAGACAACGGTGTGGTGGTGGATTGTGTCTATTGAGTGTTGATTTCACGCTACGCTGTTACCTAGTTGGTGAGACGCAATGCTGGTCCATCTTTTACTCTCTGTGACAACGAGCTTATAGCTAACTAGCTAACCACATAGCTACTTTCATTGCTTGTCAGCTGAGTGAAAGTTAATGTGTAAACATGTATTCACCAAACTGTTTTGTTCAGGATTCACAGTTTGGTACCCCCTTCAACTGAACATTTCCAGGCGTTGCATTTACAAAATGTAATATTTAAAAGCCTGGTTTTCCACCGTTGAAAGTTTCCCCTGAACTTGTATAGCAGAATACGGTGTAACATCGCTGTTTTTCTCTGTTTTTGTCTCGGCAGGTGTAAATGCTTCTCTTTTTTTTTGTTTACAGTCTGTCCCTAATTGACTGGCAGTATTGAAATAGTCAGTATTTGACTGATACTAAACATACAGTACTGATGTTTTTTAAGCTATTTATTGTAATTTTTATTTATTCTTTATTTCAATGGTCAGCAACTGACTGATACTAAACATACAGTACTGATGTTTTTTAAGCTATTTATTGTATTTTTATTTATTCTTCATTTTCTCAGTGTTCATTTCTAGAATTTGTTGACAATGTATAAAAATAATTTCAAATATTCTTTGATAAAAATATTTGTTTAAGAAAGCAGCCTTCTGAGTACCTTTGCATAGCCATATCGGTGCAAAATCGGTGCACAATCCACACAGAAAAGGTCTGTTTTCATTCCAGCTCAAAAATTAACTATATCAGCCACCATATCGGTAATCGGTGAATTTTCCCCCACTAAAATCGGTATCTGTCTCGGTCTCAAAAATCCCATACCGGTCGGGCTCTACTTTTAACATATATAAATGCATCAAGATATTGTTTATTAAGTTGTCATGCATTGACTTAATCTTTCTGTTAGCAGCCAGTTACTTTAACAGCTTCATAGCACTAGGGGTTAGCAACAGGAAGTGAGGGGCAGTGCGTAATGAAGAGTCATTGCACTTCACAACACAGCAGGTCAACTAGGGGTAAGGGCAATTTAGAGATATGAAAATATAATTTTGACTAGTCAAAACTGAATTACAGATATCTGTAATCATCTTTGTGGATGTGTGACATGACGTCATTGCAGATATCTTAAATGCAATTTCGACTAGGCAAAATATATTAACAAATATCTTTAATGTTCTTCCTTACTAGTCAAATTATAATTGCAGATATCTCAAATTAGCATACTGGCTAGTCAAATTATAATTGTGACTCATCAAAATGCAATTGTAGATGTCAAAAATATAATTACGGATAGTTAGCCAAAAGCTTTAAAAGACAAAACTGAATTACTGATATCAAAATTGACCATTTTTACTAGTTGGAATTCAATTGTTGATATAAAAAATTGGCATTTCCACTAGTAGAAATTACATTCTTGATATCAAAAAAAAAAAAAAAAAAAGTACTAGTAAGAAAATAATTGTTGATATGTGAAATTGGACATTCAACTAGTAAGAAACTAATTTTTTATATCAATAATTGCGTTTTGAATAGGAGTGAATGACATATCGGTGTGAAAGTTACTGGTGAAAATTCTGTTACTGATATCAAGAATTGTTGGTATTTACTAGTTGAAATTCCATTTCTGATATCAAGAATGTGATTTCTGTGAGTGATAATGTCATTTTTATATCATGAATGTGATTTATGTGAGTGATGACGTCATTTTTTATATCAAGAATTCACGTTTTTATTAGTGGAAATGTAATTATTGATATCAACAACTGTCATTTTCTCTAGTGAAAATTACATTCTTGATATCAAGAATTAGAATTTTAACTAGTGAAAACTGAATTGTTGATATCAACAATTCATATCCTGCGAATGAATAAAAAGCTATAAGGGCTTGCCATAATAATGGCTTGCCATAGCGCTAAACACAGTCAGCGTCTTACCTGTAAGCAATAGGCTACACCTCGATGATATCATGATATCGCTCCCCCGCTGTTATTAACTTTTTGATATATTTCGTCAGGTAAAGGTGTCGTACCTCGAAAAGCCTGGCCTCATCGCATGCTCCAATCGTTTTAACATTTAAAAAATGTTACAAATCATAATTTACTTAATTGAAATGTTTTGGTGGGTGTGTACCCCCATGTAATAACGGTAAACACTTAAGTGTCTCTCCCAGATAATTTATGAAACTTAAGCTGCAAAAACGTATATTTGGTCATGGAAGGGTGGAAAATTAAAACTAAATTATAAGTGTGCAAGAAACTCACATAGCTAATATCTATGTAGGCTAATCTTTGGCAAAAATATTAAAATGCTCCAAAGTAAAGTAGAATATGTCCAGTTTAATACAGTATGCGTCCCACACAATACATTGCACAATTTCCAGTGTTTGAAATACTGCAGCTTAGTGGCACATAAAAATAACTCATCTATAAATTAATATATGGAATGAGGAAGCTAAATTAGCAATGTAGCATACCAAAATATTGCAACAGAAATCCATTACTAGAAAACCTTTACAAGACATCTCTGTTTTTAAGATATAAATTCAATGACACATTGTATACAAAGATATGTACATTATAAAATACAATAATATAGGAATATGTGTTTCCTACATAGAAAAACACTGAATACATACAAGTCAATTCCATCTGTTGGTTAAGACTGCCAATTACAGTGGAGTGAACTTATTAAGCTTAAAGCTAGACTACACGCACAAACTATAATGCATCTATATGCATATAATACATAATATAACAGCTTAATCTAACTTTTTGCCTTCAGAATTACAAAAGTCACTATCCGGCTCTTTTCACACATACACACATACATACACACACAGATGAAATCAACTGAACACTGAACACCACACTCATTTGTGCTTGCTTATCATTTATACAATTATTTGATGAGCTCTTTTTCTGAACAATTCACACCTTAATGTGAGCCTGACTGTACTCACAGCTCAGGTGAGTTGATTTGGACTGAGAGCATGTGTTTGATAGTGTGGTTGCTTTTCGCCACCAAAACACAGAGCTGATCTGCTGTCTGCACTGAGACGAGCCATAGTAGTACAGCAGAGGGTCCAGGAAAACACTTGAACTCCCAACACACACAGCCAACATGTAAGCTGCATACGATGAATCTGCCGCCCCATTGTGACCTCCAGTGGCCAGATGAACGCAGTGGTACAACAGGATGCCATTGGTTGGTGCAAAGCATGCTACAAACACTGTCACCACAGCGATAGCCATAATCACAGCTCTCCTTCGTTTGTTTGAGGATGACATTGGTAATTGGGTAGACTGGGCTCTGAGCACATATATGATGGTAGAGTAGCTAACCAAGGTGATGACCAGTGGCAAGAAGAAGAAGAGGCAGGAAAGGATGAAGAACAGGTAAATGTACCGCTGCTCTGCAGGGTCATCGTGCAGAAGTGCGTCATGGCAGGTGACACCCACATTCTTGATCTTAAATGTTTGTCTTATGGAGAGAAGTGGCACCGTGCCGGCGAGTGCCAGCAGCCAGATTAGCACACATACGCATTTAGCATTCCTCGCTCTCCGCCAGGATAGAGAGGCGACAGGGACCACTACGGCCACCAGTCTGTCCACACTCATGCACATCATCAGCAGTATAGAGCAGTACATGTAGCAGTAGTAAGCCGCACTGAGTACACGACACGCCACCTCGCCAAACACCCAATCTGAACCATTCAGGTGGTAGTGGATCTTCAGAGGCAGTAGCAAGGTGAAGAGCAGGTCCACACATGCCAGATGAGACATGTAAAACACAGCTGGTTTCTTTGCTTGAATCCTACAGGTGAATGTCACCAAGGCCAATGTGTTTAGGGGTATACTAATGAGGAGGAGGAAGATGTAGAAAGAGGGCATGACACGTGTGACCAGCAGACCTTCAAGGAAAAGCACAGCCTCATTTGAGATAGTAAATATCTCCAAGGATGGTATAGTCTGGTTGCATTCCACTGCGCCCATTTCAGTTCTGTTACACAGATATGTAACATGATAGTCATCGGAGTGATTCATCTTAAATCTCTGCACTAGCACTGTAAACAAACATACAAAAACACATCACCATCAATTAAAGTTCTCATAATGCTACCAGACAAATTAAAGCAACTGAGACCCATAAGAGACCATGATAAAGATATAAAGTTGTATAACCCCAGCCACTAATGGCTGGTTTAATCTTGTATTTTACAGCATCTTAGTTAGTGTTGTCACATGCATGTGCAGTTCTCAGTTGACACTGATTGCTTCTTATTCTGGAGACCGTACCTTCACGGGCCTTATTTGGAATTAAGGCAGAGTCAAGCAACTCCTGATCTTGATAGTCACTGTAGTCTATTGGCTCATCAGTCTGGGTAATATAGAAATGTCTAATAGGGAAACTGCGTCCAACTGTAAACAAACATACCGAGACACAACACCATTAGTGAAAGCTCTCATAACCCTACAAGACAAAAATAAATAAATAATGACAGACAAAGGCCTTGTTATACTAGTCCTAGCCAAACAAACACAAGGCCATTTCCTTTGAGGATACTGGCTGCAGCTTATCTATTAAGGAACTTGATTGCTTTCTATGACTGCAAGACTTTTAACAGTATATATATGTCTGTTTTACCCCAAAATCAATTCAAAATCTGAACAATGATGGAAGAGAATCAAAATGTGAGGATTTCTGGATATACCTGGTTTGGGATTTTCATTAGGCAAGGAATGGTTGGGCTGGTCTTGATCTGGAGGATAAATGTAGTGAGTTGGTACATCAGTTGCTGGAACACTGTGTTCAGAACTATCTGTAACCAACCATACAACAACAATACAAAAGCATCAGTCAAAGCTCTCATAACACTACCAGACAAATATAGGCAAAAGGAACACATCTGAGGCCTTGACGAAGATTAAGTTAAATAATTGCAGCCAAAGCAAACATACTGTGTAGGAACTTTTCCTTCATGGTAAGAATAATGGGAGTAGCCTCTCTATGGTGCCTGGAAGTCTTTAAAGATCTTTTTCACCCGTTTTAGCTCATGAATCATTCCAGAATATACTGCGAGTCAAAAGTCTGGACACAGTTCATTTGACTGAATTGATATTTGTCATGATCTTAAAAAACTTTTCATCTAAAAGCTTACGCATAAATGCTCAAATGATTAAATGCTTGAATTTAGTTTCACAGACTAATATAAATGACACATATTAATTTCTTCTTTACAAAAGAGCATGCAGGGCTGTAATCTAGTTAAAGGGCACGCTACTTTATCTAAAATGTAAGGTACAACAGGGCTAAAGGCCCTTTTGATTTTATTTTCTCCAAAAACACTGAACTGCAAAAAAACTACCACAGTACTTTCCTTAACACCTGTTTGTCACTATACACTGCAATATATTCCTGATCCATGAGGTCATTACATGTAATATCTAAAGTTTGATTTTTAAGGTAATTTGATCTAATATATATATATATATATATATATATATATATATATATATATATATATATATATATATATATATATATTTTTTTATTTTTTTTTTTATTTATTTTATTTTTATTTTTTTATGTGGCAAATTTAAAGTATGTAGCTATTGAGAATCCCTGAAATTATTACATTTATTTTTAAGACAAAACATTTATTTGTCATTTTCAGTTTTGTTCAAGGTGATTAAATCAAAAGTTTTTTAATAACTGTCCAACAGGTGAAAGGATAGCATTTGGGATAATAAATGGCCCTATAACTATTTCACCTATATTTGCACAATTTCACTGAAACCCCCCTGGGGGCCTGCCACCATATATATATATATATATACACACACACACTATGGGTCAAAAGTTTTGAAACACTTGACTGAAATGTTTCTCATGATCTTAAAAATCTTTTGATCTGAAGGCGTATGCTTAAATGTTTGAAATTAGTTTTGTAGACAAAAATATAATTGTTCCACCATATTAATTTATTTCATTATAAAACTAACATTTAATAAAGAACCAAATAATAAAGAAAAGCAGCCAATAAGTGCACAACATAGATGTGTGTGTGTGTGTGTGTAATTTATTTTTTATTATTTATTTTTTTATAAAAAGCCTCCCTTATTATTCCTTTTCACACAAATTATGTAGCTTCATCAATATTCAATAATAATACATTTATTTTTTCAATCTTGGTACACTTTGTGACCAAAAACAAAAAAACAAAAAAAAACAAAAAAAAAACAAATAAGTTCTACAAATTATTATGCAAATAGTCATAATAAAGAATGAAGGTGTATACAAATATTTGACTGGTATATTGGCAGAAAGATCACCATTCTAAAAAAACTAACAAACACTTTTAGAGCACTGAGCAGTGGCATATAATATAGAGCACTAACATTTGGATTACTGTAATAAATTAAACTGTTAAATTACAGCAGTACCTAGTAACATTATATATTAGCCGGTTCATCTTATAACACAACTTGTAAACAATATTTAATTAATAGCCGATTCGTATTGTTAATGCGAATCGGCAAAATACAGTGACACATAAAATATAATGACATCACTTTTCATATTTTTTTACTTACCGTTAAACGCGCCAGTGCATGTATGCGCAACTATAAGTGAAAGGAAGATCGTTTTAACCGCCATGAGTAGCTTTTACAACTTTCGAAAACACAAATCGTCAAAATTCAGAATGTCTCGATTGAATTTCTGTGGAGCTCTGACTGCCCACTGATTTAGATAACACCCACCCACCCCCACCATGGTTGTTTTCTATACAGGAAACCAGTGCTGGCCCGGTTATTTTTCGGCTATGAAAAGAGGAAACAAAGATTGGCAAACTCTGTTGTCTCTATGTGTTTAGATAAAGTCTGAAATTGCTGCAGACTTCCAGTAAACGACATAATTTCTAATTCTGTAAATAGAGTTATTTCATGTGCATTGTTTAATCCTCTAAATGCTGAGAGAGATAACTGAGATGACAAATGTGAAAAAGAGGCCCAATTTTCCTGAATTCACCTTTTTTGCTTGTTTTTGCTGACATTTTTGTTTTGTTGTTGTTTTTTTGTGTGTGCAAGGAACTCTTTGTACTTTTTGAAGACATAATGACAAATTGAAAGGAAACCCAGCTAAAATCAGCTTCTAAGGTGATTTTACTTGGTTTCAAGCTGGTCAAGTTGGTGCTAAGTGGTGGGACTCAAGCTGACCTGGTAGACCACCTTGGTCAAATTAGCAAAGGCTGGTAGACTACCTTGGCCCAACAACAAACCAACATGAACACCTTAAAGGCATAGTTCACCCAAAATGAAAATTCTCATCATTTACTCACCCTCATGCCATCCCAGATGTGTATGACTTTATTATTAGAATAATGAGAATAAAATGTATAATGATACTGTATATATGCGAATTAAACATGTTTATAAGAAACATTTCTTATTAACATTATACAGAAATTATATGGAAGAAAAATAATACAATTGATATCAAAATTATACTGAATGATTAAATTGAGACTTGGTAATATGTCAGCAGAAAAACAAGTTAAAGACTACTATTGAGCATTTGAAATACATTTACCACTGATGCTTTACAAAGTGCCTAAGATAATATGAACCAATAGCACGATTATGCAAAAAAATGCCATTTCTTTTCATTATTCTGAATCTGAACAGAAAACAGTATGTTTTATGACAACACTAAAGCTTAACTGAACATGTAAATGGAGCATATGTATAAGCTCATTCAGTAATGCTTAAAGAAACCGAGACATTAATCCTAATTTAAATGAAATACCTTCATTTTAGGGTCACTTTTAAAGATCACACATGGAGATCTGCACACAATCACATTTGAGGCATTTTTTGCCATACTTGATTTAGATATCCACAAGAGGACAGTGTATCTCTATCCCAGAACTGAACGCTTTACAATTCATCTAGATTAAAATGATGGGATCACAGCAGGACAAAAGAAACATTTACTGACTGTACCTTGTATATTGTAATTGTGTATGCCATTTGATAAAAGTTTGGTTGATTCCCTTATTATTAGTAAATTATTTTTTTAACCAGATGCATACGTATACACAAAGGACATTGTGAGAGAAATACGGTATCGTAAGCATAGCAGCATGTTTGCACCTGGGGACATGAAACTGAATAAATAAATAATAATAAAAAAATAAAATAAAAAAAATGGCAACATCATTTAAAAAAAAATTATTTGTAGGGGGCCTGGGTAGCGAGTATTGACGCTGACTACCACCCCTGCAGTCGCGAGTTCAAATCCAGGGTGTGCTGAGTGACTCCAGCCAGGTCTCCTAAGCAACCAAATTGGCCCGGTTGCTAGGGAGGGTAGAGTCACATGGGGTAACCTCCTCGTGGTCGTGATTAGTGGTTCTCGCTCTCAGTGGGGCACGTGGTAATTTGTGCGTGGATAACGAAGAGTAGCATGAGCCTCCACATGCTGTGAGTCTCCGCGGTGTCATGCACAGCGAGCCATGTGATAAAATGCGTGGACTGACTGTCTCAGAAGCGGAGTCAACTGAGACTTGTCCTCCGCCACCCAGATTGAGGTGAGTAACCGCGCCACAACTAGGACCTAGTAAGTAGTGGGAATTGGGCTTCCCTATCTGTCACTCACTCGACGTTGTGTCGATGTAGTGACACTAGGGGTCACTCTTGGGAGCCCGAGGCACCTCTGGTCTTTGATAAAAGGCCAATGAAAATTGGCGAGTGGTATTTGCATGCCACTCCCCCGGACATACGGGTATAAAACAAGCTGGTATGCAACCACTCATTCAGATTTTCTCTTCGGAGCCGAACGGTCATGCTCATTGAGCTGAATCCTACTGTTCATCCACCTCTGCTGGATCTGACAGCACATTTCAGCGGCTTCTCCCTCCTCTGCACTGGTGCACTGCAGAGAACACCCCTGGGTGCTTAGGCAGAAAAACAAGAGAGTATATTTTCTGAAAGAGCTTTTTTCTCCTCTAAAAGAGTATATATTTCTCTAAAAAAGTGGCACACACGGAACGTCTTTTTAAAGACGCATCTTTTTAAAGATGCCTTCCAATTGTGTATTATTCCTGGTTACGGTTGTTATCTCTCAACTTCAGATGGTCGTGATCGCTGTCTTTCGTTTCTGGGCACGACCCACACGGAGGCAGCGTATATGGATGGTTCATGTTCTCACTGCGAGAACATGACCATGGCAACGTTGCGGTCGCGGCTTGCTTTCGTAAGAAAGCAAGGGCGATTTGGGGACCCCAATGGGATCGTCTCCGCCGGGTATCCCCCCGCGGACCTCCCATTCCCCAGCACGCTTGTCTGCCCCAATCAGGCTTCCGGATGAGTTCGCCGGCCCGTCTCATGGCGAGTCTGGCTTTGTGTTCAGAGCCCGCGAAGATGATGAGTTCTCGAACGCAGCATCGGAGAGCGGGCTTGTCCAGTCGGACGCAGAAGCCTCAGCTGGGCTTCCCCCTTCGGGGATGATTGCCCAGTCACAGGCCAATGCCGAAATGATGGACATGCTTTCCCGGGCGGCCGCGAGCGTCGGGTTAGAGTGGAACCCTCCTCTCTCCCCTGAACCCTCGCGGCTTGATGAATGGTTCCTGGGCTTCAGTGCCATTCTTCTCGGAAGGGCACGAGGAGCTGACGAAATCATGGGAGGCACCTTTTACTGCCCGGCCCCGATTCTGCAGTTCCCCCGCTCTCACTACCCTTGATGGTGGGGCGGCCAGGGGCTATACGGCGATTCCCCCGGTGGATAAGGCACTCGCGGTGCACCTATGCCCGCAGAGCGCCGCCGCCTGGCGCGGACGCCCTAAGCTCCCGTCCAAGTCCTGTAGGCTCACGTCGTCCCTGATAGCTAAAGCCTACAGCGCTGCTGGACAAGCCACCTCTGCCCTGCACACCATGGCTCTCCTGCAGGTCCACCAAGCCAAGGCATTAAAAGAACTGCACGAGGGTAGTTCCGCCCCAGATTTGATGCAGAAACTGCACTCGGCGACCGACCTCGCTCGCCGAGCGACGAAGGTCACGGCGCGGCCTCTCGGGTGGACGATGGCCACAATAGTGGTCCAGGAGCGCCACCTTTGGCTCAACCTGGTCGAGATGGGTGAGGCCGACAAGACACGGTTCCTTGCTGCCCCCATTTCCCAGGCTGGCCTATTCGGCAACACCGTCGAGGACTTTGCCCAGCAGTTCTCGGCGGTGAAGCAGCAGACGGAGGCAATCCGGCACATCCTTCCCCGGCGCAGCTCAATATCCCGCACCCCATCTGCTCGTCACCATGGGTGTCACCGGCTCCACCGCAGCCCGCCCCTTCGGCGCGGCCCTGGCGTGGAGCCCACAGCAGGAAGCAGACGCCACCCGTCTCACAGCTGGTGCCTGAGAACCCACGGAGGTCCTCAAAGCGCCCCTGAGATGGGCAACTCAGGGACGAAGGAACCCACAAACTTGGAGCTGGTAAAAAGACCACTCCATCCCCCGGTGGAGGGCAGGGTGGAAAATATTTTGTTGCCTTTTTGTTTGATTTTGCCACATGCCCAATTGGCTGTGGTACCCAACAGTTCAGCAAAAGAGCGGCTTCCTTCCTCCCTGGGTCACATACCCAGTGTGCACGGTCGTCACCACGACTACCATCCACGGGTTTTTTCTTGCAGGATTGGCACTCCAGCGGTGGCCTTTCCGCCCCTGAATGCCACCCTCGATGTGGCAGTCTCCACGGGTTACAAGGACAGGCCTCTTCCTCCCCCATCCCAGGCTGTTCCGGGGGTGGTCACAAGGAGCCAGGTAAGTGCTTCGATGTCCCTAGACTCAGCACTGCCACGACGTGGTGTGGCACCTCGAGCTCCGCCCCGCCGCGAGGCCCCACCTGCCGGTACGTCCAACGACGTTGTCCCCTTGGTCCTCCTTGCACGGAACTTGGACACGTGGCTCGCGCTTTCCAATCCATCGCGATGGCTGATCCGGACCATCTGACTCGGCTACGTGATTCAGTTCGCCAGGCGACCGCCCAGGTTCAAGGGTATTCACTTCACCTTGGTCAAGAGCGAAAATGCTGCTACCTTGCGTACGGAGATCGCTACCCTCCTACGGAAGGGCGCGATAGAACCTGTCCCTCCAGCCGAGATGAAGAAAGGGTTTTACAGCCCCTACTTCATCGTACCGAAAAAAGGCGGTGGGTTGCTGTGAGCCACTCGCATCCCGGGCAACCTCAACACTACAGCGGACACGCTGTCACGGCCTCAGGGGAGAGTGGAGACTCCACCCATAGGTGGTCCAGCTGATTTGGAGTTGATTCGGACGGGCACAGGTGGACCTGTTCGCCTCCCAAGAATCCTCCCACTGCCTGCTCTGGTACGCGCTGGCACACAGCTGGCCCCCCCTGGCCTACGCAAATATGCGTTTCCCCCAGTGAGCCTGCTTGCACAGACCCTGTGCAAGGTCAGGGAGGATGAGGAGCAGGTCGTCTAGGTAGCACCCTACTGGCCCACCCAGACATGGTTCTCGGACCTCACGCTCCTCGCGACAGCTGCCCCCTGGCGAATTCCCCTGAGGAAGGACCTTCTTTCTCAGGGACGGGGCACCCTCTGGCACCCGTGACCAGACCTCTGGAATCTCCATGTCTGGCCCCTTGAAGGGATGCGGAAGACCTAAGCGGTCTGCCACCTGTGGTGGTAGACATGATCACTCAGTCTAGGGCCCCCTCTATGAGGTGCCTGTATGCCTTTAAGTGGCGTCTGTTCGCTAAGTGGTGTTCTTCCCGACGCGAAGACCCCCAGAGATGTGCAGTCGGATCAGTGCTTTCCTTCTTGCAGGAGAGGTTGGAAGGGAGGCTGTCCCCTTCCACCTTGAAGGTGTACGTTGCCGCCATAGCAGCACACCACGACGCAGTCGACGGTAAGTCCTTAGGGAAGCACGATCTGATCATCAGGTTCCTAAGAGGCGCCAGGAGGCTGAATCCCTGAATCTTCAGGGTCTACAGAGAGCCCCTTTTGAGCCTTTGCAGTCAGCCGAGCTTAAGGCCCTCTCCTTGAAGACTGCCCTCCTGACTGTGCTCACTTCCATCAAGAGGGTAGGTGACCTGCAAGCGTTCTCTGTCAGCGAAACGTGCCTGGAGTTTGGTCCGGGTTACTCTCACGTCATCCTGAGACCCCGATTGGGCTATGTGCCCAAGGTTCCCACCACCCCTTTTAGGGACCAGGTGGTGAACCTGCAAGCGCTGCCCCAGGAGGAGGCAGACCCAGCCCTGTCGTTGCTGTGTCCGGTGCGCGCTTTATGCATCTATTTGGATTGTACGCAGAGCTTTAGAATCTCTGAGCAGCTCTTTGTCTGCTTTGGTGCACAGCAGAAAGGAAGCACTGTCTCCAAGCAGAGGATCGCCCACTGGCTCATTGATGCCATAACTATGGCATATCTCGCCCAGGACATGCCACCCCCGGTAGGGCTACGAGCCCATTCTACCAGGGATGTAGTGGCTTCCTGGGCCCTGGCCAGAGGTGCCTCTCTAACAGACATTTGCAGAGCAGCGGGCTGGGCAACACCCAACACCTTTGCAAGGTTCTACAACCTCCGGGTGGAACCGGTTTCGTCCCAGGTAGTGGCACGCAACACAAGCGGATAAGCCCAGGATAGCTGGCCAGGTGTATCGCTTGCACATAGCGCCTTCCACTTCCTTTTGAGCTGAAGACATGCGGCATTAATTCCCAGTAGTGTTCACAAGTTTGTTCCCTGGTTGACTTCCTCCGAGCCCTGTGGCAGCCGAGTTTTCGGAGAGATTCGCTGCCGGCCCAGTACATGTGCTAACTAAGAGTCCTGTTCTGGGGTAGGTGCTCCGCATGTGGCGGTTCCCTGTAAGGCTAACCCCATGCGATATATATCTTCCGCTAATTCGTTTCCCTGTTGGCAAACTGCGTCTTCCTTGGGCAGAGCCCCTCTGCCCCAGTCTCCATGTTTGTAGTAACTCCTCCCCATTGGGCAGGATCTACCTTGAAGACTCTCCACATGGTTGGAAAGACCATGTGACGTATCCTTCCACTTAAATATCCCCCCCTCTCTTTGGGCGAGGTGTGATCTCTGCAGTGTCTTCCCCTTGGGAGGGACACCCCCCGACTAGACCTGGAGGCCCAGTCGGATAATCCCCCTTCTTTTTTGGGAGTGGAAAAAAGAGAAGGGGAAAAGAGGCCACAACTGGGTTAAGCCTGTCTCTATCTCTTGGATAGTCGACTCGTCCCCAAAAAGGGCCATTCGACACTCATAAATATGTTGGGGGAGGTTACGTGTTGACCTGGTGTGCTGCTATGAGGCACACAGTAGTCTGCCCACCACACACCGCCAGTTCACGTAACACAGTTCAGCCAATTGTGGCATTTCTTATAGGGACCCCTAGTGTCACTACATCAACACAACGTCGAGTGAGTGACAGATAGGGAACGTCATGGTTACTTGTGTAACCTCCGTTCCCTGATGGAGGGAACGAGAAGTTGTGTCCCTCCTGCCACAATGCTGAACTACCCGCTGAAATGGCCGGACCTTATATCGGCTCCTCAGCATTAAAACCTGAATGAGTGGTTGCATACCAGCTCCTTTTATACCCGTATGTCCGGGGGAGTGGCATGCAAATACCACTCGTCAATTTTCATTGGCCTTTTATCAAAGACCAGAGGTGTCTTGGGCTCCCAAGAGTGACCCCTAGTGTCACTACATCGACACAACGTCTCGTTCCCTCCATCAGGGAATGGAGGTTACACAAGTAACCATGACGATTCCAAATTGGGTAGAAAAGGGGATTAAAAAAAATAAAAAACATATTTGTAAAACAAAAGAAACATTCTAATTAATGAATTTAATAAATATAGTTGAATCTTAGTGTGGTATTATATTATTTAATTGTTTACTCGAGCTTTGGATGATATAATATCAATACAATAACAACATTGGATGATATTAGACTTTTGATTTGGAGGACAAAATTCACAAAATATGTAATAATTTAAGACAGTTTTGAACGACATGTTTGAAATCCACATTCAAAACCACGTCTTGAGAAAATATCCAAACCATTTATGCAATTGGACTTTTGACTCAAAACACTATAGTTAACGAGATAGAGTTCTTTGTAGAACTTCCCCGTGTGACAACTTGCCCTGTTGTCTTACATATCTGTTACATACAGATATCATGAGACAAAATCCCCCAAGTGTTCTTGTAGAGAGATACATAATCTTTTTGAAGTTTGGTGACAAATTAGACTGTTTTGTTCCAGTGTTCAGCATAAGCATTTGTTTATCACATTTTGGCTAATATAAATTTTGTTGGGAGCAGAACTGCTTTGAGTTTGGAGATAGAACTAGTAAATAATTGTCAAAGCTGATCTCATGTGTTCATAAAGCTTTTAAATAAAGTGTACCAGAGAAACTTTTTTTTTTTTTTTCCAGAGCTGCTCTTCTTCTCTATAAATATTTGTTGAGTGTACTGTGCACTTTTTAGGCTTGTTAGTTTTTTTTATGTCTCTTTCTGAGATGTGTGACTCTTGACCAAAAATGAGTCACCACCACTGATATATAATATAGAACTGGATTGCTCATGACGTCATATCAGTGAAGCCACTGTGCCGCCATATTGCTATGCCCAAACATTCCAATGTCCCTACTGACTTAATAGGAAATCATCACAATTTCAAAACATCACAAAAGTGAGTAAACACTAATCATTCAATCACCAATTTTATATCTGAAATCTGCATGTACATCCCTACAATGCAAACATCCTACATATGTAATTATTTATTTATTTAAAGTCAGGGATTTTTCCTGTTTCTTGAAAGCCCGAGCGAGTTATGTATATCTATATCAAACAGTATACAACTCTAACAAACTTCATCAGCAAATAGATCAGCTGAATGTAAACAAGTTCACTGAAACTGAGGTAAGATACAAACATTTACAGACTTATTTATTGTGAAAATTTAAGGTGTTTGTTCAGAGTTACTTGTTTTATGTTTTCATCAAAAAGTGCCTTTTTCTCACAGTCACTTGAAACAGTGGGTGCGCAGAGAGGGAGACATGCAAAGCAAATGTGGTTCAAATGAAACTGATATGCTAGGTTTAAATGGCAAACAAACTCGTATTTATGACATCGTTACGAGGAGGAGGGTGGGGCCGGGCCGTGAGTGCGCATACCCGGCCCCCAATTAGTACCGTTCGGGGGTAGGACGTATTATCACCCTAAACAAGCAAATATTATAGCTTTTCCTACTTACACAAATTTTGGACAGTTTTGCCGCTTCCTTTGCTGATCGTTGTGCTGCACTGATAGGCTGAACACCAGGATAGATGAATGCTCTGACATCACGATCCGTGTACACTGGCAGCCAAAAGTTTGGAATAATGTACAGATTTTTCTCTTATGAAAAGAAATTGGTACTTTTATTCACCATAGTGGCATTCAACTGATCACAATGTATAGTCAGGACATTAATAACATGAAAAATAGCACTATCTGAAAAAAGTCAATTCTAGACAGGCCCCATTTCTAGTAGCCATCACTCCAACACCTTATCCTTGAGTAATCATGCTAAATTGCTTATTTGGTACCAAAAAATCACTTGCCATCATACCAAACTCAGTTGAAAGCTATTTGGTTCGTTAAATGAAGCTTAACATTGTCTTTGTGTTTGTTTTTGAGTTGCCACAGTATGCAATAGACTGGCATGTCTTAAGGTCAATATTAGGTCAAAAATGGCAAAAAAGAAAACGCTTTCTCTAGAAACTCATCAGTCAATTATTGTTTAGAGGAATGAAGGCTAAGCAATGCTTGAAATTGCCAAAAAACTGAAGATTTCATACAAAGGTGTACACTACAGTCTTCAAAGACAAAGGACAGCTGGCTTTAACAAGGACAGAAAGAGATGTGTCAGGCCAGATGTACAACTAAACAAGAGGATATGTACATCAGAGTCTCTAGTTTGAGAAATAGATGCCTCACATGTCCTCAGCTGACAGCTTCATTGAATTCTACCCGCTCAACACCAGTTTTATGCACAACAGTAAAGAGAAGACTCAGGGGTATAGGCCTTGTGGGAAGAAATGCAAAGAAAAAGCCACTTTAGAAATAGAAAAACAAAAAGAAAGGTTAGAGTGGGCAAAGAAACACAGACATTGGACAACAGATAATTGGAAAAGAGTGTTATGGATCTTAACCCCATTGAGCTTTTTTGGAATCAGCTAGAATGTAAGGTCTAGGTTTTTTTTTATTTTCTCCCCAATTTGGAATGCCCAATTCCCAATGCGCTCTAGGTCCTCATGGTGGCGTAGTGACTCGCCTCAATCCGGGTCGTGGACGACGAATATCAGTTGCTTCCGCGTCTGAGACCGTCAATCCATGCATTTGATCACGTGGCTCGTTGAGCGCATTACCACGGAGACATAGCGCGTGTGGAGGCTTCACACTGTTCTCCGGCATCCAAGCACAATTCGCCACATGCACCACCGAGAGCGAGAACCACATTATAGTGACCACGAGGAGGTTACCCCATGTGACTCTACCCTTCCTAGCAACCGGGCAAATTTGGTTGCTTAGGAGATCTGGCTGGAGTCACTCAGCACACCCTGGATTTGAACTCGTGACTCCAGGGGTGGTAGTCAGCGTCAATACTCACTGAGCTTCTCAGGCCCCCAACGTGGAGGATTTTCTGATGAGAACTCTGATGAGAAGTAGTTTAAAATGTTCATTGTAATGGTAATTTTTCACGTTATTAATGTCCTGACTATACATTGTGATCAGTTGAATGCCACTTTGGTGAATAAAAGTACCAATTTCTTTTCATAAGAGAAAAAGCTGTACATTATTCCAAACTTTTGGCCACCAGAGTATATCTTTTCCCTCATAACGAATATCATCCATAACAAGCTAATTATAATAAACATTAAACATGATTGCTACTAGAGGGCGAAATGGGACTGTCCTATCCACAGGTCGGAGACGGTGTGTTTTTGCCTATCAGTCATTGATGTTCTATGACAGTTTGAGCATACCAAGATGGCTTCACCTCCTGCTGGCAGTTTACCATTGCATCAGCGGTCCAGTTCTATGTCAGTGGTCGCGACCCACCAGTTGAGACTCACTGCCATAGCCTAACTTATAAATCTCAAATCAATAAGTTTTACTGAACTTAATTTATAGTCTCTTTGTTGTCAGCATTTAACACCAGCACAAGTGACACACAGATGTGCAGGAAGCCCACACATCCTGATTTCTAACAAACACACATTCAGTCCTTCTGATGGTGCTCAGACATTCAGTCTCCTCAAACACATGGAGCTCACAGTTGTGATCAAATTTAAAGTGATGTGTTTGCATGTGCATGGGAGAGCATAGAGCTCGCAAGGTGTGGTTTTATTTTCTACATGGATAGTAAAACCTGAAATCACCTACACTGAGGTGACCAGCCAACGAACGTCATGAGGAAAACAGCTTAATAAACATTAAAAATAATGTCTTAATCAAATATAAATATGCAAAAAGGTTTGTGTAAGGGACAGAAAATTCATTAGGCTCAGTATAAAAACAATAGAAGTCAACTGAAACGGGTGTGTGTGGGTGTGTTTTATAATTTTTTTCATGTAATAATCAGATACGTTTTACAAATCTTGAACTTTTTGTGTCTTCTGCTGGTCATCTCTTTGTTTATGTTGTCTCTAATTAGATGTTGTTATCTCACAGTCTGGAAACATTATCTTTGCTAAATTGCTTCCTATGTAATTGACTGTAATACTATCCAACCATATCCCCCCTACATGGCAATTTAGTGCATGCCCTGGGCAGATCATTTAACTGGAATAATTAGCTGTCGAGGTCAGAGTGCTAAAACCGGTCATTCGAAAATAAGCTAGCGTTTGCTTCCTATTAACCTATCAACCTGGTGCACAAAATGACCAGAGCTTATGAAGCCATCTTTATGACATCATAATGAGCTTTTCCTGTTTCCTAACTCTTAATGCCCAACAAACAAACACACACACACCCTGAAAACACACTCCTGGGTCAATCTGTGTAACCACTATAGATTGGCAAACCACTATATGAGTATAGCCAATACATTGGCCATTTTTTAAACTATTAATAGGTATTTGGGAGGCCAGCATCGGGTGCTCACCCTGCGGTCTGTGTGGGTCCTAATGCCCCAGTATAGTGATGGGGACACTATACTGTAAAAAGGCACTGTTCTTGGGATGAGACGTTAAACCGAGGTCCTGACTCTCTATGGTCTTTAAAAATCCCAGGGCACTTCTCGTAAATAGTACAGGTGTAACCCCGGTGTCCTGGCCAAATTTCCCCCATCGGCCCTTCTCAATCATGGCCTCCTAATAATCCCCATCCATTAATTGGCTCTATAACTCTACTCTCTCCTCTCCATCAATAGCTGGTGTGTGGTGAGCGTACTGGTGCACTATGGCTGCTGTCGCATCATCCAGGTTGATGCAGCACACTGGTGGTGGCTGAGGAGAGTTCCTTGTTCACTGTGTAAAGCGCTTTGAGTGTAGTGTCAGAAAAGCGCTATATAAATATAACATTCAACATTCATATTTAGACTTGGGGTACTCGAGTTCGGACTCGGATGCATTTTTACTAGGACTTGACTCGGACTCAAGCCTTTGGGAATTTTTTTTCCGAGTCCAGCCGAGTCCATGGCATTTGATTTGTGATGCAATGAACAAAATAAATAAATAAAAATAACGAAACAGAAATAAATGGACACTCTGTCTGCAAGCAGTTGTAGCACCCCCTGTTGTTGTAGAGATAGCCAGAGTTTGTTTCACCGTGCTGAGCAAACACACCTGCAGTGCAGCACACTCGGTCAACCAATACGCTTGAATGTTACTACGGAGACTGCTGTATAACATCGATTACCGAGGTGGCTGGCACAACGAACACAAAGACGGGTATAACGCCAATGTACTAGAAACAACACTTTTTTTTTTTCTATGTTAAAAGCATTGACGAGCTGCTTAAAATGTTCTTTTACAGTTTTTTCCATAATAAAATGCACAATGAAATATGAAGTTATTTTGGGCAGCGAAATGTTTCGTTTATAATTTAATTATAGATTGGGTGACCAGACCTCCGGTATATTACATAGGACAGTCCTGGTTTTTGGTATGGTCACTGATTGTTTTCTTCTTAAATTAAATCTCCTGATTGTCCTTCTCACTATTGACTCTGGTATCGTTTGCAGAGAAGAAAATCCGTCGCATGTTGTTTTGATGATACATTCAATCTAGTCTTCAGCAAATCAGCTGAAATGTGTCTGGTTACCATGGCAAAGACATCATGCGCTTAGCGCTCACACTTTGTGTCCTCCTGTCAGTCAGTTTCCCCACGAGCTCGGAGGTAAATCAGACAAGTGTCACATTCAGACAGCTACAGTGCACTTTTTACATAGTACAAGCACTTAAAGGGATGTTCCAGGTTCAATACAAGTTAAGCTCAATCTACAGCATTTGTGGCATAATGTTGATTACACACAAAAATTAATTTTGACTCATCCCTCCTTTTCTTAAAAAAAGCAAAAATCGAGGTTACAGTGAGGCACTTACAATGGAAGTGAATGGGGGCCAATTTGTGAACATTAAAATACTCACTGTTTCAAAAGTATAGACTTAAAACGTAAACAGTGTGTGTGTAAACATGATTTTAGTGTGATACAATCACTTACTAACCTTTTCTGTGAAAAGTTATAGCCAATTTTACAACTTCTTTGCCATGAAGATGTAATGTCATCAAACCCTAAAACCCTAAAATGACTGTAAAAATGACTATTTAAACAACTTTACAGCTCAAATAATACACAAGATTTAACATAAGAATTAACGTAAATGCTTTTATAAAATTATAAGTTTCACATTTCTTTGTATAAACCCTCCAAAAATTGGCCACATTCACTTTCATTTTTCCCATTCACTTCCATTGTAAGTGCCTCACTGTAACCTTGATTTCTACTTTTTTTAAAGAAAAGGAGAGACAAGTCTAAACTAATTTTTGTGATAATCAATATTATGCCACAAATGCTGTCGATTGATCTTAACTTGTATTGAACCTGGAACATTCCTTTAAATATTGAGATGTGGGGATTGTATTTTGAATTTTAGGTTCCAATGTTTTGAATTTTGTGTTAAAATGTGTACTTGACATGACAAGTCTACTCATAATTACACATGCAATATGAAATTATATGGATAGAATAGGCTACGTGGAATTTCTAAATAAAAAAAAACTAAAATGTGGTTAAATGGTGAAAAACAAAATATAAATTAAAATATACATTTTCACAAACTATATAATGCAGAAGTTTGCATACCACTTTTGTTTTAGGCCTTTACATTTTCACACCCCTTTTAGAATGTAGGCAAATATAAGAGATAAAAGATTATATATTTTATGTAGTTCAGCCCTTCAAAAGCTACATTACACAAAATGTACTGCAATTTACACAAATCATGCTGTTCAAAAGAATGCATCCCCTTGGTTCTTGTGTTGCCTTCTTGAGCATCAATGAATGTTTGCACCTTTTGTGTCCATCAATTGTCTTAAGTGTCAAAAGCTGGATGTCTATATCATTTAGCCACGGTTAGGAAGAACTTAAATGTGCAGAAGATGCTGGGAATTCAAAGTATGTACAGACTTTTTCTTAAGAAAAGTGGGCAGCTTCACAGCTCAGGACAAAGCAGGGACACATGAACAATTATTACACAAACAGTCATTAATCATAGAGAAAGCAACACACCATATTAAAGGGTTTGCTTTCATGCCATTAGCACTAAAGCGCGCATGCAGTCTGTCTCATGAATGCAAGGCCATAGCTAGTGGGGTGAAAGGTGGTAATGATTCTAGGGGCCCAAAGGTACAGGGAATCCCACAAAAAATTCTAAGCTGTATTTTTTAATAGGAAAGGGGCCCAGAGCAATATACAGTCAGGGGATCCAGATTACCTTGCTACGGCCATGTATGAACACGCACAGGAGATCAACGGTTAATAATACATCAGTTTGTTTCTCACCAAACCTTATCATATTCCTTTAGAACAAGACATGAGTCACATACAAGAATTTGGTAGACTTCTGAATTATACTTTTGTGTCCTTTTGAAGCTTGAAGATGTGGTCACCATAAACTGCCATTGTGTGACATCACTGAGCACCATTTTTTGTTTTTTCACAATTTCTCCCTTTGTGTTAAGAAAAAGAAAGAAAATCATATGAAGTTATAACAACACAGGGGTGAGTAAACAATGACAGAACTTTCATTTTTGGGTGAACTAATCCTTTTAGAACCAAGGGAATGTAAACTTTTGAACCGGATCATTTGTTTAAATTCAGTTACCATTTTGTCTTGTGGAATATACAGTATGTGAATATCTGTTGTCAAATAGCTTCTTCAAGGTAGCATTAAATACATTTTTATGATTTCTCTTATTTTTTTTAAAATGATAACAAATGGACGCATCAGGGTTTTAGGTGCACAAGCAATGCGTAGAACTGCCCCACGTTTTCCGTGAATCATGTCCGTGTTAAATGGCCCAAATATTAGCAGTGGGCTTTACCAGTGTTTTTGGATGTAGCATTTGCAGTCAAGTCGTGAGATGTAACTTCTCAACGAGTGCTAATTACTACTGTGTTGACTCATTATTTTCCCAAAACAGTCGGCAGATAGAGACAAAAAAGGAATCTTAGTATATATTATTTCTTTAGATAGGGATCATTTTAGATAAAACTAAACTAAATTGAATGGACAAATCGAAAATGAAGTAGAAATAAAAAACTAAATTAAAATTTGAAACAATAACTCTGGTTGTAATGACTAACGCAGCTTTCACTTTCTTTAGTCTATGTTTGAGTGGAGGGGAAAAGCAACAAATAATTGAAATGTCAACAGAACACAGTAAGAAGTGTGAAAGACAGTTTTGTCTTCATACACCTAAAACATATGCTTTCATTCTGAAACCACTTTGAAATTTGTTCAGCAGGAAACTAATCATCAAATATATACAGTATATAAAATGCAACAGAGGTGTTTTTGTTACATTTATATTGACAATTGTTTCTCTTGGTTGTGAAAGTTAAAATTATCTTAAAATATTGATGTTGAGTTTATGGTTACAAATTGAATTCAGATTCTTGAACAGATTCATTCGGATTCGACTCGTACTCGGCCTGTTATAGACTAGGTCTTGAGTCCAGCTTGGCCCCTTTTGGACTCGGACTCGATTGTTTAAAGACTTGTTCTTGACTCGAACCCAACACTGTTCATATTACCAGCGATCTTAAATATGTGGTTCCTCAATTAAGGTGGAAACTGAATTTAATGTAAATGTGTAAATCTTAAAAATCATAAAAAATATTGCATTTGTTATTTGTATATTGTAATGATATTAATATGTATAAAATTATAAATAATAACTCTTAAACACATACCTTGGGTCTTTAGAGACCAGGGACCTAATTTCACCCCCTGTACCTCATCCAGTTACAATAATACAATCATTGTATAATGGTTTAAATGTAAACGTGTATAGGGTCATTAGAGACCATAGTTATGTAAGAGTGTCTTTTTTTTTTTTTTTTTTGCACTCCCATAAATTATATTTTTATGATTATTTCATATCTATATAAGATTACTATCACATAATATCTATTTCTTTGTTTATTACAAGATAAATTAGTACTATATACATACAAATGAATACTATATCACATTAATTTGTGCAACAATGTTAAATTATCAGTATCAGTATTCAGAGCTCTGAAGAGTAGGCCAGAAGGCAACAGTTCAAAAAGGTAGTGGGCAGGGTGAGTGGGGTCCAGAGTGATTTTTCCAGCCCATTTCCTCACTCTGGAAGTGTATAGTTCTTGAAGGGGGGGCAGGGGGCAACCAATAATCCTCTCAGCAGTCCGAACTGTCCTTTGTAATCTCATGATGTCTGATTTCATAGCTGAACCAAACCAGACAGTTATTGAAATGCAGACTCAATGACTGCTGAGTAGAACTGTATCAGCAGCACCTGTGGCAGGTTGAATTTCTTCAGCTGGCGAAGGAAGTACAACTTCTGCTGGGCCTTTTTCGCAATGGAGTCAATGTGGGTCTCCCACTTCAGGTCCTGTGAGATGGTAGTGCCCAGGAAAATGAATGACTCCACTGCTGCCACAGTGCTGTTTAGAATGGTGAGGGGGGTCAGTGTTGGGGTGTTTTTCCTAAAGTCCACAATGATCTCCACCGTTTTGAGCATGTTCAGCTCAAGGTTGTTTTGACTGCACCAGACAGCCAGCTGTTCAACCTCCCTTCTGTATGCAGACTCATCTTCATCTCGGATGAGGCCAATGACAGTGGTGTCATCTACAAACTTCAGGAGCTTGACAGAGGGGTCCTTGTGATGCAGTCCTTGGTGTAGATGGAGAAGAGTAGTGGGGAGAGCACACATCCCTGGGGGGCACCGGTGCTGATTGTACAGGTGCTAGAAGCGAGTTTCCCCTGTCTCACAAGCTGCTGCCTGTCCGTCAGAAAGCTGGTAATCCACTGACAGAGAAAACAGAGGGAACAGAGATTTGGTGTAATTTATTCTGGAGTATAGCTGGGATGATGGTGTTGAAAGCTGAACTGAAGTCCACAAAAAGGATCCTTGCATATGTCCCTGGTCTGTCCAGATGTTGCAGGATATGATGCAATCCTATGTTGGGGAGGAGGGTGGTTGCAGGAGGTGTTGGTGTTTGTGTGAAGTGAAGGTCAGAGTGGGGTGTGGGGTGTGAGATTGGGCCTTTCAAATCTGCAGTAGAACACATTCAGGTTGTCGGCCAGTTGTTGGTCCACCACAGGGTTGGGGGTAGGAGTCCTGTAATTTGTGAGTTGTTTCATGCCACTTCACAGTGATGCAGGGTCGTTAGCTGAAAGCTTGTTTTTCAGCTTCTCAGAGTATCTTCTTTTAGCCACTCTGATTTCCCTGTTCAGTGTGTTCCTGACCTGATTGTACATACCAATATGACTATTGTCATTTGGGTGTACTACTAAAATTATGTAAGTTGTGCATCAATTTAGACTCAATAAGTGTCTGAGAAAATAGTTATGTGTAGCTTATGTGTTATGTGTAGCTCAACATGTGTTTGACAGCCAGTTGCATCTCATGAAATTTCAGTGTGAAAGTAATTAATACTGTTCTAGATTTGTCCTGATATGTTGCATTGTCTCTGATGTAGGAAAAATAAAACATCAAAATATATCAAAATATATTTTATTTGACTATTTACCAGTTGTCTTAAAAATATTTTGAAAATGTTTAACTATTTTGTCCTTTAGCAGATAGTGTGCTATGTCTAACTGATCAGAGTTACGGTTTTCACACAGCGGACAATCAAAAATCGGAAAATTCCCATAGATTGTAAATTGACAGAATGTTCAAATGGGCCAACGGAATGCTTGTTAATTCAAACTCTAACTTTCAAACAAGGCTTTGTCAAGCAAACATTAAAGTTTGTCTTGACAAATGTATCTAGTTATTCTTGTAATTCAGTTTGGTGCTGCTAATGGTGTAGAAATTACATCACATTTATATAAAAATATATCTCCAATAAGAGAGAGTGAAAAGTAAATTATATAGGGAAGTGGTCTGTTCATGCTACTGATATTAATTATAGTGATTTCATTCGATAAATATCTCTCAAACAACCAAATCCCATATACACAACACATGTTTTTTTTTTCTTTCTAAAGCATCTGTCTAAACAGATTGTGGAGTGAAGGATTGTTTAGTTGATCAGTGGAAAAGGGTTATGTTAAATGTGTTGTGTTGTCTATGTGGAATGTACACTCACTGAGGACTTTATTAGGAACACCTGTACACATAATTATTAGTGTGATTATCTAATCAGTCAATCATGTGGCAGCAGTGCAGTGCGTAAAATCATGCGGGTACGGGTCAGCATCTTCAGTTAATGTTCACATCAACCATCAGAATGGGGAAAAATGTGATCTCAATGATTTCAACCGTGGGATGATTGTTGGTGCCAGACGGGCTGGTTTGAGTATTTCTGTAACTGTTGATCTCCTGGGATTTTCATGCACAACAGTCTCTAGAGTGTATAGACAAAGGTGCGAAAAACAAAAAAGCAACCAGTGAGCATCAGTTCTGCGGACAAAAATGGCTTGTTGATGAGAGAGGTCAACGGAGAATGGCCACAATGGTTTAAGCTGGCAGAAAGGCTATGGTAACTCAGATAACCACTCTGTACGCTTGTAGTAAGCAGATTAGCCTCTCAGAATGCACAACACGTCGAACCTAGAGGCGAATGGGCTACAACAGCATGCCACGTCAGGCACTTTATTAGGACCATAGTGTTCCTAATAAAGTGCTAAGCGATTTGTGTTACATTGTGTTCAGCAGATGCACTGTGGCAACTGTGGCAATTGAGAAGGCAGAAAAATTGTGACAAATGGCCTCAGTCACTATCCACTGTCATTTAAATGAAAGTGAATGATGACTGAGACATTCTGCCTAACATCTCCTTTTGTGTTGAATTGAAGAAATCATGTCGAAACAGTGTGGAACAGCGTAAGAGTGAGTAAATGATGACAGAGTTAAGAATCACTTGACACTCTAAATGTGTTACGTTGTGCCTGGTTGTAACATTGTGTTACACTGTGATATCAGACATTGTTTCAATTTTTAGCTTGTCATCGAAGCCACGATGTTTAGCTGCCAAATGTCACTCAGTGCTGTGTGTAGGTGGTTAGTTGTGGAGTTCTTGAGTGTGTGAATGACTGGCAGAGAAGCAGTGTAGCAGATCACACAGTGACTGTTATGTAGAAAGATGAGAGTTGGCCTCTGTGGAATGTGTTGACATTAAAGTCTCTGTTTTGCTGATCAGCCCTATACAGCACTACAAGAGTGGCCTTATACAACAGGACTTTCTAACTCCATTCTAGAAATCCATTCGAGATAATTGTACATAGTACAAGATTAAATAATATACTCAGCAAAAAAAGAAACATCCTCTCACTTTCAACTGCTTTTATTTTCATGTGTAAATATTTGTATGAACCTAAAAAGATTAAACAACTAAGACATAAACTGAACAAGTTTCATAGACATGTAATAATGTGTCCCTTAACAAAGGGGGGGGGGGGGTTGTCAAAAGTAACAGTCAGTATCTGGTGTGGCCACCAGCTGTATTAAGTACTGCAGTGCATCTTCTCCTCATGGACTGCACCAGATTTGCCAGTTCTTGCTGTGAGATGTTACCCCACTCTTCGACCAAGGCATTTGCAAGTTCCCGGACATTTCTGGGGGGAATGGCCCTAGCCCTCACCCTCCGATCCAACAGGTCCCAGATGTGCTCAATGGGATTGAGATCCAGGCTCTTCGCTGGCCATGGCAGAACACTGACATTCCTGTCTTGCAGGAAATCATGCACAGAACGAGCAGTATGGCTGGTGGCATTGTCATGCTGGAGGATCATGTCAGGATAAGCCTGCAGGAAGGGTACCACATGAGGGAGGAGGATGTCTTCCCTGTAACGCACAGCATTGTGATTGCATGCAATGACAACAAGCTCAGTCCGATGATGCTGTGACACACCGCCCCAGACCATGACGGACCCTCCACCTCCAAATCAATCCCGCTCCAGAGTACAGGCCTCCCTGTAATGCTCATTCCTTCGACAATAAACGTGAGTCCAACCATCACCCCTGGTGAGACAAAACCGTGACTCGTCAGTGAAGAGCACTTTTTGCCAGTCCAATCTGTTCCAGCGAAGGTGGGTTTGTGCCCATAGGCAACGTTGTTGCCGGTGATGTCTGGTAAGGACCTGCCTTACAACAGGCCTACAAGTCCTCAGTCCAGCCTCTCTTAGCCTATTGCGGACAGTCTGAGCACTGATGGAGGGATTGTGCGTTCTTGGTGTAACTCGGGCAGTTGTTGTTGCCATCCTGTACCTGTCCCGCAGGTGTGATATTCAGATGTACCAAACCTGTACAGGTGTTGTTACATGTGGTCTACCACTGCGAGGACGATCAGCTGTCCTTCCTGTCTCCCTGTAGCACTGTCGTAGGCATCTCACAGTACGGACATTGCAATTTATTGCCCTGGCCACATCTGCAGTCCTCATGCCTCCGTGCAGCATGCCTAAGGCATGTTCACGCAGATGAGCAGGGACCCTGGGCATCTTTCTATTGGTGTTTTTCAGAGTCAGTAGAAAGGTCTCTTTAGTGTCCTAAGTTTTTATAACTGTGACCTTAATTGCCTACCGTCTGTAAGCTGTTAGTGTCTTAATGACCGTTCCACAGGTGCATGTTCATTAATTGTTTATGGTTCATTGAACGAGCATGGAAAACATTGTTTAAACCCTTTACAATAAAGATCTGTAAAGTTATTTGGATTTTTACAAAATGATCTTTAAAATACAGTGTCCTAAAAAAGGGACATTTCTTTTTTTTGCTGATTTTATATACTATACTTATAATAACAATACTTTTTTTTTTTATCCCCTGTTCTCCCCAATTTGGAATGCCCAATTCCTACTACTTAGTAGGTCCTCGTGGTTACTCACTACAATCTGGGTGGCTGAGGACAAGTCTCAGTTTCCTCCGCTTCTGAGACAGTCAATCCACGCATCTTATCACGTGGCTCATTGTGCATGACACCGCAGAGACTCTGCATGTGGAGGCTTATGCTACTCTCCGCGATCCACGCACAACTATTGACCAACCACGCACCCCATTGAGAGCGAGAACCACTAATCGCGACCACGAGGATGTTACCCCATGTGACTCTACCCTCCCTAGCAACCGGGCCAATTTGGTTGCTTAAGAGACCTGACTGGAGTCACTCAGCACACCCTGGATTCGAACTCGCGACTCCAGGGGTGGTAGTCAGCGTCAATACCCGATGAGCTACCCAGTCCCCCCAACGTTAGTGGGCATGAATTTTTTTTTTTTTTTTTTCAAAATCAAGCACTTCTGCTGGAATTTATTTTTTTATTTTTTTATTTTTTTGCTGATTTGGGGGAAAAAAAATATGCTTTGGAAAAATGTATTCAAGACGTAAGGTAACGTTTCTAAATAAGTACAGGCTATGGTTTAAAAAGAAAACAATGCTTTTTTTCTTTTTATTTATTTTTTTCTAATTTATGTTATTATTTTAAGGTTAATTTCACTTATTTAATTATTAGTAAATTTTTTCATTACTTGTTTAAATTCACTTCTATTAAAACGTAGTCATGACAGTTTACCTGAAGGAACACAACACAATTGGATGTCTTACGCACGATTTACACGTGGTGGGGCAAATGTATATTTCGTTCGTACCAACTAACGTTTTGAAAATACAAAAACTTTCATGAATCCGAGAATTTACGTCAGAACAGCTTTACGAACAATTTACACAAAAATTCTATCTGCTCGTGTTTCATGAATGACGGCCATTGTATGGAAAAATATGCATGAAAGTGAATGGTGACTGAGACTAACATCTCTTTTTGTGTTCTACAGAAGAAAGTCATACAGGTTTGGAAACACATGAGGGGAGTATGACAGGTGTAAAAAAAAATTATGATATCAATACACATTTAGCGCATGACTTGTAAGGCAATCATTTTTTTTACTTTTCACATAATCAACTACACTTACTTGAAGAGTACTTGAAGAGCACACGAGTCGACAGTCACTTTCCTGTACATAAATCCCTCAAACTTCTTGTGCTGCTACATGGAAATAATTCTTACACCTATGGAAAACATGGCCTGCCATCCAAAAATCTGTGCTAAATAAAGCATCTTTCAACCACAGCACATCCTAGTGTGTGTAAATGCAATGACAGTTTGCCAGCAGGGCCTAAACTTTCATGCATTTACAGTTTAATGGCATGGCAACTGTTCTATTATTGTGTTTATATTCCATTACACTTGCATGTGATTGTTCCCTTTGAAAATACTTTCAACAGAACTGACCACAGATGTGAATCTTAAGCTCACACTGCTAAACCAGCCATTAAAAAATACTTAATTTAAATGCACGTTCTACGTATAATCCTGTAACTCTGCAGTACACTGTCTGTACGCAGACAACAGCATTCTTTGGTAATCCAGGGGTTAAGAGTCAAGTCTATAGGTTAATGGGATTGACACTCTCTCTCTCTCTCTCTCTCTCTCTCTCTCTCTCTCTCTCTCTCTCTCTCTGTCTCTGTCTCTGTCTCTGTCTCTGTCTCTGTGTGTGGGAGAATATCTGACCTTTCTATTTCTTTGAAGACTGGAAAATTCAAAAAGTATTCACTGGAAGAATGAGCGGGAGAGGAACATTGTGGGGGTGGAATGTCAGTCGCATCCCATGAACCAGTTTATACACAGTTTCTTGGATGTTTTTATTCTAATAAACCATGTAAAGGTCATTCCTGGTCATCTGATTTTGATGCTTATGTTTTCCCAGCATGCTGTCTGTCTGGAGTGCATCAGGTGAATGACCTGTGACCTCAGAATCAGCAGGTTTATGAGGTAATGATCATCGCCACCTGATTGTTTTCTCAGTCTCTTACACACACAGCTGGTCATGTCATGTCTCTCAGTAGAAGATTCTTGATCTTACTGTGTGGTTTTAAGTTTATGTGTTTTATATAATCAACACTAACAGCCAATGAACTGTGTATAGGCTTGCAGATTTTACCTCTATAACTGTCTGACTGATTCAGGATGATTCACAATAAAAAATGCAATTTTCTGTATGATTCAACTGGTTCACTGAGAAGAATCAACTCAAAAGAGTGATTCGTTCATGAATTAAGGCCTATTCACACCAAATCTGAGATGAATTGCTGACCAAAGTTCTGTTCATACCAAGACAGAGATGATTTTTTCTCATGCTATATGAAAAACAAATTCACACACAAGAATTTTTGTATGTATGTCGTAAGTGTCTCCATTTTCATTTCATTTCCTCCACTGCACAACACACAAACGTTATTGAAAATGTTTGTTAAAAGCTTTCTAACAATTTAATAATTGCGAGACAACTAAAAATAAATTACATTTAATAAAAAGTCACCATTGATTCCAAATTTTCCTGTAATTCCTTGCCATAATATCTCCTATGGCGCTTGTCAAATAACTCCTTGTGCTAAAGCCCCATACACACGAGCAACCTCATCTCATTCATTGTCAATGAGACCTGACAACTTCTGGCGACATGAGCGGCAGTGACCCCTGGCGACTAGATGTGGGCGTGGCGAGCGACACAACAAAGTTGAGAATAGTTTAACTTTATGCAAATGAAAAAAACAAAAACATAAAAACAGCAACAACTTTGGACTGTCGGTGGACTGTTCGCCAGACCTGGTATACTGTAAATAGCGCCACAGGAATCTGAAGTTCCTATTCAAAAGCTCGTTTGCAACGAAAATTCAGGCTTGGTATTAATAGGCCGTTAGACACTACCGATTCTTACCAGCTGACAACCAAAAAAAAAAAAAAAAGAAAACTAAGATATTGTCAGGAAAATGCAACATTGTTATGACTGACAATGCAACTACTCGCAGAACTACCACCTTTCTACAGACAAATGTAGATGAACTCCAGGTGCAACAGACTAGTAGTTGCCATTTTGCCGCTGATTGCTAGCAGGCATTCTGATTCGACTGCCACACTCAACTGCCATATAGTGCTGCAACTAATGATTATTTCGATAATCGACTAATCTAATGATTATTTGAACGATTATTCGACTATTCGGGCGATTATTGCAATGATTAATCATTAGCTTTTAACCGACTATTCAGCTTGTGCCTTGACTTAAAAGGTTGTATTAAACGTGCTTACTAACAATAAAGAGGACAAAATCATCTTTTAACAATACCTCTAAATGACATTCACTGAATCAAAGGAAAAAATACATTAAAAAATTAACTGCAAAAACAATTATATTGTTATTAAGTGTTTTGTTTGTTTTCCATTTAGAAATACCTGAAAATCCTTAAAACAAGATACATTTACTTGAGAAGCAACATATAAGAAATTTAGACAAGCTTTCAGAGAATGTATTTTGAATATGTGTATTTTCTGCCAGTGCAGTAAAGTCAAAATATACTTAGATTCAATATATATTCTTTGAAAGCAAGTCTAAAAATGTCTTATATGTTGCTTCTTAGGTAAATGTATCTTGTTTTAAGGAGTTTTAGATATTTTTAAATATTTAAATATTAAATATTATATTCAACATTCTCAGATAATACATTTTCCTTTGCAGTATAGCTCCTGAAGTAAATATATGTTGTTTTACGGGAGTTTTAGATATTTATATTGGAAAACAAGCCAAAACAACAACAAATCAAAAACATATTTTTTGCATTGAGTGTATTATGGGTGAAGACTACCCTCTCTCACCATTTTCTTCACTTCGATCCATCTTTAACTCACAAAAAAATGAACTCTCTCTTCTTAATAGAGCTGTGTATTGCCAATTTTCTTTACGATAAGATACACACCGAGCCATCATGTTATAATCTAGCTGCAGCAAGCATATGCGAGGGACGAGCGTCTCTGCGCAAGAGAGCGCATCAGCCAGGTGCAGTTTCAGTCTCTTCCCCCTTAGAACGGGTCACTTCACACGACTCATAGAAGAGGCGATGACAGCACACAGAAATGCCAGTTTCGGAGTTTGTACTTAATTACTTGACCTGCTTCCTCATTTGGTCTTCAATAAAGGATGCGTTAAAAATATACCGCCAGAGTTTTTCCCATAAAGACACTCGACATGCAAGTTTTGCTTAAGCGGAACGGCAGCTCTGGCTCTGCTTTATTTCACAACTAGCGTGCTTCTGTATTGACTTTTGTGTTTTTGTATAATTTCCTGATACTTTGCGATCTACATCACCTTAAGCTGTTTGGAAAGTTTGGAGTGTGTCTGGACTGTGAGCTGTGTTTTCTTCCTCTCCTCAATCATGTACTCGAGCTGCAGTACCAGGGGCGAGCTGCAGTACCCCCCCCCAATATTTATACCACGATCAATGGAAACATTGAGATGCTTCACGCTGCAACCCCATATATTCAAGCCAAATCTACACCCTTGTGCAGTGCTCCTCTCGCTCGCCATCATTAGTTTCATATGATCTCATGTTACATTAAATAATATCAAAGGACTATTCGACAACTAAAATTTTTGTTGATAACATCAACTAATCATTTCAGCCCTACTGCCATACAATGCAAAAAATATTTTCTTACTGAGTACTTTTGTCTTGTTTTCCAATATGTCATTCCTAAAACAAGATAAATATACTTTGTGACAAATCATTAGCTCTCTTCTGAAGGAGAAAGTGGGAGCCGGGTAAACAATCCAGCATAAGTCTCTTTATTCAAACACTTTTCAGAGTAACACAAAAGGTTTGCTTTTCAGCATGACAAAATGCACACAAATAAACACTGCTGTGTGTGTCTCTCTCTTATCCTCCTCCGGTGATATGGACTGCCCTTTTATCCCTCTCCAGCTCTCAATGCAACACAAAACAGCTGTTAGAGATAATTTCCCACAGGTGTTAATCCTTACAGCTCTTCTTCTCCCGGCCTCGCTTTCCACAGACGTCGCTCAGCCACGCCCCCATCTCCAAATACTTGTTGACGTACGATATTATGATGATATATTATGAAGTAATTCAGAGAACTATAACAAAATGTTGGAAGGTTTATGCTTAAAACAAGAAAAAGTTTTTTACCATTTGGATAAGAAAGATAAATGTAGTTCAAAGGTAAAAATATTTTTTTCTTAGCCCAATGGCCTAACATCTTTTTTTGTGTTACACAGAAGAAAGTAAGTCATACTGGTGTGGAACAACATGAAGGTGAGTAAATGTTGATGGGTAAACTATCCCTTTAATCTCATTTCTATGTTCTTCTTTCAGTAACTCATCTAACAGTTTGCCTTCTACAATGTGTGTATCTCTAGTGGATGACATAACTTTTGCCTTAAATTATGTGATGACACATCATGTCTGGCAATAAATACACAAGATTTCAGAGAAGGAAATCCCCATCACACACACTTGCGCTTTTACAGTCGTCTGCTTTGGAAATTCCCCTATGCTGCCATAGAACAATGAAGCATCTCACATATCCTAAATAAAGAGTCTTTATTGTGCCAGAACACGCACATAAAATTGATTTGGAGTGCTGGCAAATGACACAGTCCATTCAGTGTAACATGATACATGATAGCTGCCCTTTCCAAGATCACTATGCGACTCACAGCTAAATAATTAGTTTATTGATGGAAAGGTTTTCTTTGGGTGATTAGTTAATTGATAGAATGATCTAACACTATTTAGACCAGCCAATTACTTAGAATGTGTGCACAATCCTACATACAGCGTTGTCATGCTCATACCTAATGCTCACACGCAACAACACGCATCCATGTCAGAAACAAAAAGCCCTGACAGGGCCAAGAATCTGAAGTATGTGTCAGGATATGGTTATACATGGCTATAGTGTAAACAGAGTCAAGTGCTTTTATATTGTTTTGTTTTATGACAAATATATCAAGGAAATTAAGACACTGCTCAGTGCCTTCGAATTCAAACAATGTTTTGCTGATATTTGTTTGAGAAAGGAAGGGAGGGAAGGAAGAAGAGAGAGGAAGTGGTAAAGGGAGAGGGAATTGACTACTTATTGTACAGTACATGAAAAATCACACTGTTAAAAAGGCTAATAATGAATTGACTTATACTGACAAGAGACTTGTACTGGCAATCAGCCAATGTTTGAGCACACTGTTTGAGCTGTAGCTTAAAAGACTCAGCTCCGCCCAACTCCAGCAGCTGGCATTAATTAGTGTTTGCAGAGTATGGCTCAGTATGGAGTGAGTGCAAACCAAACAGACTATTAGTTCTTTATTCACTTTATGGTGTTTGTGTGCGTGCATATAAGAAATGAGGTATACAAGTATAGACATTCTATGCATGTTTCTTTGTTGATGTTGTTGTTCAGTATATTGATGATCAACTGATGTATGGGCATTCTGAATTTATATCATGCTTGACATGTTATATTAGTTTGTTAAAGGATACTTTATAGAAGGAAATGAGTTGTGCATTTGGATTGTGTTTGTGCATTTATCTGTGAATGCTGATTGTTGTTTATGGAAGTGCTCATGCTATATGCACCATGTGTATCAATTTAGTTTATTCTAATCTTGTGTTATTTCATCATTGTTAATTATTTTTATTATATGCCCTTTTTCAGACCACACACAAATATACACCTATGTGCACAAAGCCCTAGTGAAACACTGTGGAATTTATGTTGGTGAAAATAAAGGGTCAAAGGAATTTCAAGCTTTTTCTTCATGTCTCTGATCGGACATCTGTAGTGAACAAGTTCCCAATCAGCATCCCCTATTGGTTGAACTTTAACCACTTTTACACACACTACAGCATAAATCTGGTCACATTTTGATTATGTATGTGCTATGTAAACGAGTCAACACTATAAAGTGACTGAATAATATTACAGTTTCAAGAAATCCAAATACTGTTAGTCAGCTTGCAAATGCTTGTAATTGGAATTTTGTCATGAAAAACACCTTCAATTCGGAATATCCACTGATTTAAGGGTACACTTTGCAAATCTGGGCTCTCCATATCTGTTGTTGAAACCTAAAATTTCAAGTTACTAACAATGTACGGATGAACGTTGGTGCTTCGTCACTGTGCGGATGAATCTAATGAATCTTGAGGTACTGTATACTCATGACTGCCTATGATCATATCAGAGTGGACTTTATTTTCTTATTTTATATGGACATGGCAAACACGTAAGAACGAATGATGAAAGCCTGAAATTTACTGCCAAATCGTACCCGACCGAGGGTACTTGGACCTGGTTTCCCCCAAGGTTATTTTTTCTCCATAAACTAAAATATTTTTTTGTGCTCCTTTCCTATGAAGGTAAATCGGTTGCAAATCTCGAGAGCTTGTAGATTTGAATTTGAGAACTTGTACAATGAATATTTGCATTCATAAGTTGAAATTTACACACAGCCCGAGGTGAAAACTTCTAAAAATAAAAATCTGAAGTTTAATGTTGTCATCTGCACTCACAGACAATAATCAAAAAGCTGTTTTGAAGTTATAGAGAAATAGTCACAAATGTGTCAAATGACATTCATATAAATACAACGACAAACACAAACTTGTATTACATATTTGCTTTTGTACACTTACACTAGTTTTGTGCACTTACAACCTCTCAAATCTGGCATTGCAACATCAAATCTTCCCGCCTTGACTTTTGCAACTACTTTTGCGATAAATCTGTAGCAAAACTCACATGTGCACTTGCAAATACTGATGTGAGAAAGCAGGCTACCAGTGTTGGGTGGGGGAATTGCCAACAAAATTGTGACCAATCACAAGAGCTGGAACAACTGATTCCAGACAAATCAAAACAGATCATAATACTTACTTGATGACTGAATCTATTCTCCCTCTGCATCTGAACTAGATATATAGAAATGTGCATTCTATGGTGTTTTACTATTAGTTAATTTCCCTTATTTAGATGGTAATCTCAAATAATCATGATTAAAGCAAGTAATCGCAGTCAGGAAATTATATATCTTATTCTTAAGGCGTCAAGGTGTACTTTCTTACTGCTTGATTTTAATGATTGATCAGCACGGATGGGCTGATAAAACAGTTTAAACACTTTTAACTAGAACTAAGAAATTAATTACTATAATGTAAAAGACATTTAAAACTTACCATAGTTTTATTCTGAGTCGATAAATATAGGAACAGAGACTAATTTCAAACAGAATGCACACTGTGTACAATATTATCTTTATTTCTTTATTTATTACATTACCATTACAATTCATCTAAATTTGCAACAATGCAATATTACAGCATTCGCTTGTTGCACAATTGCCCCGTGTTCCAAATGGAATAAATTGCACTCTGAAGGGCACTTTGGAGGGAGAATCAATCGTGATAGTCATGTTGGAAGAAAATAAATCATGGGAAAAAGCACACCCTAAACGAGCTGTCCGGCGAGGTAATGAGGCTGACAGGAATCACCCGTGCGAAAGAACCAGATTAAAATGATGAGGGGGTTGAAATGGTGGTTGAATTAAATAGCTAATCTTGTTTCTCTCGCTTTCGAATAAAGCTGTAATAGAACTCGAATGGCATGAAGCCGGAAAGGCGCCCGTTCGCGGAGGCAGCTGGCGTGATGGACCGTCATAAAAGAATATATGAGCAGTCGTAGGGAGCTGTTTCACATGTATACAGCGCAGAAGCAGCCAGTTTGCGGAAGCAGCTTCACACAATAATCTGCTTTAGCGAACAGTGATTAGGAAGAAAAACAGAGTAAAAATAACTCTTAAAGGGGTAGCCGTCAATGCTGTAAAACGAATGAGCTGCTGCGGCAGCTTCTGTTGAAAACGGGATGATTTAGACTGAAGAGCTGTTCTGATGAAGGTGAATGCTTTGCAGCAAAGTTGCATCCGATGATCCGAGTCACTTGCATGGGTCTGTTCTGAACCTCTCAGTGCTTCGTAGAGGCTGTGTGATTGGTCGGATAAAATGAACTTGCTCCTCCCGAACCTTGTTAATAAAACTACATTATGAGTGCTACAACACACGGCTAGTTGTGAAAAGTCAATCTATAGAAGCCACAAAAAATGATTTCGCCCCTCTTTTTAAATAAAAGAAGCAAAAATTGCTGTTACAGTGAGGCATGTTAACATGATATTAGTGTTATAAAATCACTTACTAACTTTATCTGTGTAAAGTTGTTTCTAATAACAGAATTACAGGGTTTCATTGTTGTGACAACAAAGTTGTATTATTTGATATAACTTTACACGTATAATGTTTATGTCTTGTGGCTATACTTTTGAAACAATGGGTATTTAACGTTTATGAACTGGCCCCATTCACTTCCGTTGTAAGTGCCTCACTGTAACCGCACTTTTTGCTTTTTCTTTAATAAACAAGGGGTGAGTCAAATAATTTTTTTGCTAATCAACATTAGGCCACAAGTGCTGTTGATAGGGCTTAACTTGTACAGAACTTGTACAGAACGTTCCTTTAATCGGAAAATTATGTGCATGTAAATGTTGTCAATGATGTTGAGTTGTGTAAAATGTTTTATGCACTGCTTGAATATATACCAATAGTTAATGCACAGAAAGAGTATTACTAACACAGGCTAATAATGACTGTGTATTTAAAAATAAATGGTCAACAGTACAGATGTAAATCTTTAGATGTATGTCTGCCTATTGGTACATGTGTTTAGCAGCTTTATGACGTGTGGTGTGTGTGTGTGTGTGTGTGTGTGTGTGTGTGTGTGTGTGTGTGTGTGTGTGTGTGTGTGATTCAGCTTTTGTTCCAGGATCTTAAGTGACTCCTTCATATAAATTAAAAAAATGATCTATCATGTTGTCAATCAAGTATGTTCATTTCCTGTAAAGCAGGAAGTAATGAGATAGAGAGAGGGTCTTTCTGGGCTCTGTGTGGAAAAAGCCACAGATGGCCTCCAGGCAATGCAGAAATGCAGTAACAGGAATCATCTGCAGCGGAAATAACTTCTTTCTCTCTCTCATCCGCAAAGCTTTACTTTTGCTTTTCCCTGGCTCTTTCTCTGTCAGACAGGTTGCTTTGATTATCTGATTATTAATTAACTGTCCAGGAAAATAAGTGATCTTGCTAGACAACCCTGGCAAATTTTAATATAATCTATTTTACCATTAAGGAAATAATGTTGGATCTCTGTCTAAAATTTGCATTAATGGATCCCACTTTTCGAATGATGATTTGGTATTCCAATCTAAGATCAGTTGCCTCAAGGAATCATGATTTGGGATCCCAATCTAGAAAACAATGACTCCAAATCCCAATCTGGAAGCAACGAATTTGGACCCTCATGTTTGGGATTCCAATGCCATATTTATGATTTGGGATCCCAATGTAGGAATTACAAATAGAGTTTGGGATCCTGATGATACCTAGGTTCTAAAAAGAGATTCAGATGGTGGTTACAGAGTGCAACAGTGGGAAGTGTAGTTCTTCAACAAATTCTATTTTTAAAAACTGATGGCTTTAACATAAGCATATACCATTGATTAACAACCTTAGAGCTCACGGTAGGTTTGTTTATAAAAGTTTATATAAGGTATAATTTATTTAAAGAAAATAAATGGGATTTTTTTGCTTCCGAACCAAGATTGATGCATTCTATTGTGTATTGCATAAAAATTAGTTCTATTTACATATCCTATTTATCAGTTCAAACTAAATTACATCTAGGGCCCTATGAAATAAGTTTTATTTTATTTTTGTTTTTTTCCAAATTCCATTTAATTTTTTAACAAATTCTGTGTTTTTTGTTTTATTTTTTCTGAATTTCATGTTTTAATGTTTAATTACATTTTATCATCAAAGGGTTCAAATAAAAAATCAAATGAATTTATACAATTTTCATCAAATGAAACCAATTACTAAAATTACTTTTCAACATGGCATTGCATTATTTTCATCAAATGAAATGCTTCTATAGATGATCCAAAACACAACATTTAAGTCACAACATTTTTTTTTTATTTTTTTTTTTGGCGACACGTTTGCTTTTAATATATTGCTTAAATATAATGTCATTATTACTGATTTATTAAATTATTACTAGAATTGTTATTGTAAAACTTTACAATAAGGTTCCATTCTTTAACATTTGTTAATTCATAAGGTATCATGAACTAACAATGAACAATATATATATATATATATATATATATATATATATATATATATATATATATATATATATATATATACGGCCTTCATTAATCTTTGGTAATGTTAGTTTACAAAAATACAATTGTTCATGTTAGGTCTTAGTGCATTAACTAATGTTAACATATACAACTTTTGATTTTAACAATTTATATATCGAAATTAACATTAACCAAGATTAATACATTTTGTAAAAGTATTGTTCATTGTTAGTCAATGTTAAATAATGTCATTAACTAATCTTAACAAAGGTTACCTTATTGTCAAGTGTTACCAATATTATTATTACTACAATTTTTTTTAATTATTACATTGAATATAAAATTTTGCCATACAGTAGTATGGTCTATATGGTCTAATGTACTTATTAAACTGCTAAAGGCTGTGATTTCATTAAATAAATATATGGTCTGCATGTGCTGTGCGCTTCAAAATAAATGAGTGCTCTGCTCGGTCATTTACACACACACACACACACACACACACACACACACACACACAAACTTGTTTTTATATTATTGTGGGGACTCTCCATAGACTTCCATACATTTTTTTTTTTTTTTGGATTTAATGATAATTTCTATCCCCTAACCCTAACCCTACCCCTAAACCTAACCCTCACAGAAACCTTTTTGCATTTTTACATTTTCAAAAAAAAACATCGTTTGGTATGTTTAATAAGCCATTTCCCTTGTGAGGACGATTGGCTGGGTCCCACAAGGTAGGTGATCTCAGGACATTTGGTCCCCACAATGAAGTATAAACATAGTACAAACACAGACACACACACAGATTTTTGTTTTTATTGCATGAGCAGCCGGCTTCACACATTCACTCTGGAGTGTGCAGCACATGCAGACTGTACACTTTTAGAAAAAAGGTTCTTTGGGGTTCTGTATAGAACCCTATGTTTCTTTACTCAGCTCCAAAGAACACTTTATGCCAAAAAGTTATATTTGCAAAGATTTACAGAAAAAAGAACCCTTTTGCACAAAAGGGTTCTTTGGGTTGACAATTGCTTAATGTGAGTATGTATGTGTGTATGTATGCATAAATTACACTATTTAAAGTTTTGTTTATAAAGTTTTGAACGCTACATTACTTTTGCATTTCATTCAGCAGAAAAACTAAACTTTTAAAATGTACTTCTACAGCTTTGGGTTTGATTAGAAAAGAATAAATGACAGATGATCAGACCCAATGTCCTTTCTCTTTTATATTACATGTTTATCTTTATTATTAATATACAATCTATGGTATAGTCTATTCTTGACTCATAATTCAACAAAAGATGCAAAAGAAACAACTTGAACTTGTAGTGCTGTTTTTCCCCTCCTATCTACATAGCAGAAATGCGCATTTGAAGCCTGGTTTACACTCGACGCAGCCGCTTGTTCACGAGGTTGCGTCTGTCAAAAATGACATAATCGCGCCATTGGCAGAAGTGTGTGTTTGCGCCGCAAGACCTCATTTCGCATAGTCGTGTGCACCAATTTTTGTAACTCGCGCGAACAGTGTGCGCGGCGCCGCATTGAAAAATAAACAAATTGTGTGAGGCAACACTATTGGCTATATTGTTAAACATGTTCAGATACAATGCAAACATACAAAAACAAACCAACAAAAACAATAAAAATAGGTTAATAATAGTAATATAAGAGGGCTTTCAAAAGAAAAGATCATTAATCTGTTAGATAAAATTGCCCCATAGGTTTGAGTGAGAGTCCCCCAGCCACTGGGGGTTGCGTCAGGAAGGGCATCCTGGTAAAACCTGTGCCAAGTCAAATATATTCGGATCACGGATGGTCCGCTGTGGCAACCCTTAACGGGAGCAGCCGAAAGAAGAAGAAGAGTCTGTCAAAGGTACACTCAGTAATTCTAATCAAGTACACTTTTTGTCAAATTCTGCAAATATCTCCTCACAGTCTGCTAGCTGTCCGTTCTGTGGATGGGCTGAAAAAAAAATCTAGTATTTGTACACAGCCCTGACTCTGTAAATGGGACCAAAAAAAATGGATCGGACCAATCCACACAACACTACTCCAGCCAATCAGCAACAGGGGGTGGTTGTTGCGCATGCACAGGATGGGGAGTGTGGGCAGAGTGAGAGGGAAATTTTTTTTTTTTTACATAGCTTTATCATCTTATAATAGCTCACTGCTACTTTCTGCTGATTTAGATGATATTTTCTCTGGGCTTCCCCAGAGAGGAGGTGCACACTCTGACACACTGGTGTCAGGAGCACAACCTCTCCCTCAACGTCAGCAAGACCAAAGAGCTTGTGGTGGACTTCAGGAGAAAAGACAGAGAACACAGCCCATCACCATCAATGGAGCACCGGTGGAGAGAGTCAGCAGGACCCCCCTGTTGTTTCACAGAACAGTACAACGGCGGGCACATCAAACGTATAAACGCCTCTAGAATTTAAGGAGGTGCATGCGCAGTCTGCGGTCTGGCGTATAAACAAGGCTTTTTATGATACTAAATAATGGTTGATTATTTAACCCTCTCTGTAGGCTGTTTCATCATTGTCAGTGATCAGACCTACCACCGTCGTATCATCAGCAAACTTAATGATGGCATTGGAGCAGTCATGTGTGTAAAGGGAATACAGGAGTGGGCTGAGAACACAGCCCTGCGGGGCTCCAGTGATGAGGAGATGTTGCTGCCCATTCTAACCACCTGGCATCTGCTTGACAGGAAGTCCAGGATCCAGCTGCACAGCGAGCTGTTTAAGCCCATAGCCCGGAGTTTCTCATCAAGCTTGGAGGGCACTATGGTGTTGAATGCTGAGCTGTAGTCTACAAACAGCATTCTCACATATGTGTTCCTTTTTTCCAGGTGGGAGAGAGCAGTGTGTAGTGTAGATGCAATGGCATCAGCAGTGGAGCGATTGTTGCGATATGCAAACTGCAGTGAGTCCAGTGAGGTGGGCAGCACAGAGCAGATGTAATCTCTGATTAGTCTCTCAAAGCATTTGCTGATGATGGGGGTCAGAGCAACAAGACATTAAGCAAGTGATTTTGGATTGCTTTGGTACAGGCACAATGGTGGACGTTTTAAAGCATGTGGGGACTACAGACAAGGAAAAGGAAAGGTTGAAAATGTCCGTAAAAACACCAGCTATTTGGTTCACGCACGCTTTGACACGGCCCGGAATGCCGTCTGGACCTGCGGCTTTATGGATATTCACACATCGGAAGGATCGGGATACATCCGCTACAGAGACGGAGAGTGAACTAACCTCTGTAGCTTCGGCCGTGAGAGCTCTCTCTGCGAGGGCGGTGTTATATCCCTCGAAACGAGCATAAAAAGTATTTAGCTCATCCGGGAAAGAGGCAGCGGTGTTCACAGCGGAGTTTTTATTCCCTTTGAAGTCTGTGATGATACTAATTCCCTGCCACATGCTTCAAGAGTCGTGGTGTTGAATTGTCCTTCAATCTTGTCCCTGTACTAGCGTTTGGCTGCTCTGATAGTTTTGCGGAGGGCATAACTAGCTTGTTTATGCTCCTCCGCATTCCTGGAATTAAAAGCCATTAAGTGTCGCACAAATATCGCTATTAATCCAGGGTTTCTGGTTAGGGTAGATCCGTATTGTTTTGGTCAGTACAACATCCTCTATGCACTTCCTGATGAAACACATTACGCTATCAAAGTATACCTTGATGTTGTCATCAGAGGCGGACCGGAACATCTCCCAGTCCGCTTGATCAAAAGAGTCTTGTAGCATAGTGTCTGATTGGTCTGACCAGCACTGGATCATTCTGAGGGCGGGTGCTTCCTGTTTCAGTTTCTGCCTGTAAGCGGGCAGAAGCAGAATGGAAGAGTGATCCGATTTGCCAAATGGTGGGCGGGGGAGGGATTTGTAGCCATCCCGGAAGGGAGAGTAGCAGTGGTTCAAAACCCAGTCCCCTCATGTGTTGACACTGATGTGTTGGTAGTATTTCGGTGCTATTGACTTGAAGTTGGCTTTGTTAAAGTCCCCGGTCACCATGAATGTGGCCTCAGGGTGCACGGTTTCCTGCTTGCTTATATTCCCATACAGTTCCTTGAGTTCCCGGTCTGTGTCGGCTTGTGGTGGGATGTACACAGCAGTGATAATGACCATTGTGAATTCCCTTGGTACACAGAAGCATGAGAAATTCCAGATCAGGAGAGCAGAGAGACTTGATAGAATGTAAATTCCTCTGATCACACCAGGATTTGTTGATCATAAAACATACACCACTACCACTGTTTTTACCTGAGAGGTCTTTCGCTCTATCCGCTCGGTGCACGGAGAACCCAGCGGGTTCGATGGCTGAGTCTGGAATCTCCACAGACATCCAAGTTTCTGCAGATAATGCAACAGTCCCTCGTCTCTCATTGGAAAGAGATCCATGCTCTCAGCTTGCAGAGCTTGTTGTCCAGAGACTGCCAGTCGGGGGTCAATTTGTGCGACGTCTTAGTCTGATGAGAACACCGGCTCTTCTTCCCTTTTTCCGGCTGCGTTTCCGCGGCCGGGCTGCCCAGTCAAAGGGCTCCGCTGTCATGTTTGTGAACAGCGGGTCGGCATTGAAGTATTTAAAGTCCGGTTTTCGGTGTGCTGTCGCAGAACCAATTTCCAAAAGTGTTGGTCTATCGTAGACAATAAGGCAGACAACATCCAAGACAAAAAAACATAAGAATTGTATTCAAAACAAACAAAAAACTGCAACATTGAGTCGGAGCTCACCATCTTGAGCCAAAAAAAAAAAACTTGTGTTCTGCATCGTGGAAATCATAGGCCCTGCATCAATACAAGTAAAATGTTGAAAATGAATGAACATTACATTTATATAGCTTTTCTGACACTACACTCAAAGTGCTTTACACAGTGAACGGGACTCTCCCCAACCTCCACCAGTTGAAAATTTTTACTATTTTCAGAATAATTAAGTAGTTCATATTGTTTATTGACTTTTTTTTTTACTGTGTCAGGTCTCAAATAAGAGCAAAGTGAAATAAAAAGAGAAAGAGAGAGACTCTATGATGGTTATATTGATGATGTTGGTGGTTTTGGAGATGCAGAATGCAGGGATCTATTTGGTGAGGTTGACATGGTGTTATACAGGACTGCAGGCTGGTAGTGTTTCTTTGTATTAAATGGGCACAACTTCTGTCTCTGAGGACAACAGCTGGCACACATGAGGGAAAATGGTTAGCATCCACTCACTCACACACACACAAACAAACACACACACACACATACACACACACACACACAATCTCTCTTGCTAAGCAAACTTTTTGGCCAATTACTAATATAAAGCACAATTGTGCAGGAGTTATCACTCCCACAATGTTTTATTGTCAGCAGAGTTTCATCAAAGTCACTGATCTTTAACAATACGCCTGTATTAAAACTCTGAAATTGCATTTGCCAGTTTGTATATTTGGTAACAGCTCGTCAAGCCTGTGTTCAGTCTGAAAGAGAGATAGAGATTGAGTGTATAAATATGTTGAGTTTGAAAGAGGGTATGCATTGATCTACACTGTAAAGAGCTCTTTGTTCCCAGTAACAAAGAGCACAGTGTGACACAAGCTAATTAATCACATAACCTTTAACAAGCACGGCTTGATCAAGATGGATTGAGTGAGATATCGAGTGATTGCAGGAAAAAATGAAAGACATTGGAATGTGACAGAGAGATAAAGAGAAAAGAGTGAATAAGGAAGAAAGTGATACTAAAAGAAAACAGATACAACAGTGCAAATAAGTGACAGTACCAGCTGCATAGTTGCCCAGGACACCCAGTAAACATTAAATAACAGTTAATAATCAGATAATAAACCCATTATAAAATAAATAAACAGTTCATAAATTGGTGAAGATGAAACCCTTACTCTTTCTTTCTCTTTTTCTCGATGAGACTCTAATTTGTGTTCACTGGCATAAGCTGGCATAAATGATTGTTTTCACTATGAATTAAAGGCAAAGTCTGGCAGGATCTGAACATGCCAACAACATTATGTCAGTAATAATGTCAATTTTACTTGTTTGCACCTTGAAGTATGCCACTGAATGAAACGTTGTTGAAAAGACTTAAGAAATTCATTATTTTGCAAAATAAAATAAATGTGTTCGTATGCATTGCCATAAAATATTGCATAAAATCAAGAGGCTTTTCAAAGAAACAGTGCATGTGAAAATCTAACCAGTGTACACATATTTTGTGCATAAAATAATTTAATGTGAACTATAGCACCACCATATGAAATAACAAGATTTTTACATTCACAGCATCCTAAAAATATCCTCTTTTTTTCTAAATTCGAAAGCATTCCATGATTCATAAGGGTCACCAGTAGTTTTCTGGTCTCCAGTGTTTTTTATTTTATTTTATTTTTTATCTCGCATCGGCGCATGTTCTTAGACAATAATGCGATGTGTAGCATATCAAATTTTTATACATTTTTACCAAAAAAGCATGTGGCCTTATAGTGCCAATACTTTAGAGAGATGCAATGACTGTTGAGTGGGTGGATGATGTGTAGTAATGAACCAAGTTCAGTTATGTTGATATCATTTTACTATAAATCCTTACTTTCACTTTCACTTCCACATTCTTCTTCTTTTGTTTTTGGCGATTAGCATTCTTCGTGCATATCGCCACCTACTGGGTGGGGAGGAGAATTAATAGTAAAAGAAGACTTAAATATGAATCTGTTTCTCACCCACCCCTATCATATATTAACCACTGGAGTCAGATGGATTACTTTTATGCTGCCTTCATGTGCTTTTTTTGAGCTTCAAAGTTTTGGACCCTGTTGACTTGCATTGTATGGACCTACATAGCTGAGATATTCTTTTAAAAATATTTGTTTGTGTTCAGCAGAAGAAAGTCATGCACATCTGGGATGGCATGAAGATGAGTAAATGATGAGATCATTTTTTTTATTGGGCTGTGAACTATCCTTTTAGATACTTTGAGTTATGACAGTGGACAACTGCAAAAATTAAGCCTGAACTCATTTTTTGACTCCACCTAACAATTAAAATGGATTTTGTTTTCTGTCCGGAACGTTGGAATTGGTAGTTTCTCATGGAGATCGGAACCAGAAAAATGTCCAGCAGAAATTAGAATCAAGTGGTTGGTTAGTCAGGAAAACTGTGGATATTTTAACATGAAAAAATTACTCATTACTTTTAGCTGTTCTACCTCAAAACTCTACAGCTGTATTTCTACAACCAAATAAACGGTTGGCTCTTTCTGCACAGTAATGCAAGTGCTGGTTTTAATTACAGCTGAATCACCAAATTTAACAACTATCTGTTTCTGATCAAGCCTGCGGTTACTGACAAACTGAATTAGTCCTAATTTTTTAGTACACATATTTCAAAGTGAGATCCAGTGTCCCAAAACAATCCAGGAACAGTAAATTATAAACAGTCAGCCCTGTCCAATCACAGCACTCACTGTATGAGCTTGAATATGTGGTCACTGATATCATGGATAAGAAATTTTATTATTCTGATGGTAGGGAGATGATACTACAGGTATAGACCGCCTGATCTCATTAAAATTACATAACTGTCTTGACATTTTTGCAAAATGATATTATGTGGTTCCTTACCGGGTCGTGTCTAGAAGATAACCCCTCAGTTACCTAAAGTCTCGAGAGAGCCGTATTGAATGTTCACACACTGTTTTTTTTTTTTGTTTTGTTTATTTAGAGTCCTACAGAAACCCTACACCTACCCCCAAACTTATCCCTAACCTTAACGCTACCACTAAATCTAACCCTAATCCTAACCTTAGTAACAGTGAATAAGACTCCCGTGAGACACAGGCTGCCGGGGGGGCTACCTTCTAGACACAACCTCCTTACAGGGATTGCAGCAATTCTAAAAGCAAGTTAAATTGTCTCCCAAACAGATTAGGTTGTTAAGGTTAATGCTCTATCTAAACCTACCTCCCAACCCTAAACCTTAACAAAACCAACTTTGTCATAAAACGCAAATGTGAGATAAAAAACACAATCACTGAAGCAACCACGTCATTTTGTGGAGATTCAATGACATTTTTGCCTCACTTGTTGACTCGCGAGCTCTTCGTAACACGTACCCCGGTTCATTGCATCACAAGTGCATCGCTCTATCAGTTGAGCTACTGCACAATTCAATCATGCTCGAACAAGCTTGTAAATGGAGTTGGTTATGTAATGCAAACATAAAAATATATCGGCATGCATTATAGTAAAAGTGTTTAAATGTCATAAAATGGCATTGTGTGATGAACAGAGATTTTATAGTGTTTATAAAACCGATAATTTGCTCTTTTACTCGTGATTTGTGTGAAAGTGAATAAAAATAATTGTTGTTGTAGCACCTCTAGTGTTTATTTCAATAGGAAACTGCCACGATACATAGGACAAGCCACGTAAAAAAATTTTTGCAAACATTTTGGTATGGTAACGTGATTCTATAAGACCAGGTCGGCAGAGAAGTACGCTCTTTGGCTCCAAATACTGTCAATTTCATTCCATCATACACTTATGTCATTCTTTCATTAGCTAATGGATGCCCAGGAGTAAAGGTGGTGACCAGCGTCTGAATGTGTAAAAAGGATAATGCATCTAGAGAACTGTACCGATTGGTGTGTGAATGCAACATATCTTAATTGAGTCTTGTTATTTTATGGCCCTGTATTGAGCGAGAGATTAATACATTAAATTGATGGCAAATTCTCTAGAGATCTGAATAGATTGTCTGCCATTGATCAAAGGGAGGGGTTTTTACGCACTTAAATCACACTTAAAAATGTATGAATTTAACTGGATTAGATTAGATGTATTAAACAATACAAGGGCAAAGAATAGCCAGGCCAATTTAACAAGAAAACACAATTAATCACTGTCGCACTCAAACATGGATAAGAATTTAGTAACAACCAAAACAAAATGATCTCAGTTCTCAAAGCCAGTTTATCTGTGAGCCAATCTAGTTAATACAACAAAGAAAGCTCTGCTATGCATCAGAAATAATGAAAACTGACTGAAGATTTAACATCCATCCACACACACATACACACACACACATTCAATTAATCTACTCTTTTGCTGTTGAATCTGTTATCTTGCAACCACAGTCCTGCTGAGCCCTTGACCAATCTGTAGAAATCTTGGGTTCGAGTCCACCTTAGTCAAGTCCGAGTCAAGTCCGAGTCGAGTCCGAATGAATCTGTTCAAGAATCTTTATTAAAACTGTAACTGTAAACTCAACATCAATATGTTATGCTTATTTTAACCTTCACAACTAAGAAAACAATTTGGCAATATCAATGCAACAAAAAAATAAAATAATAATAATTAGTATCCTGCTGAACAGACTTCAAAGTGGTTTCAGAATGAAAGCATGTGCTTTAGGTGTATGAAGACAAAACTGTCACACTTATAACGTATAAAACAACACACTTCTTACTGTGTTCTGTTGACATTTCAGTTATTTGTTGCTTTTCCCCTCCACTCAAACATGGACTAATTTTAATTTTCAACCTCTACTGCCTTGTGCTTCACAGAAACCTGGCTGAGTGAAGCCATTCTGGACAGCGCGTTACATCTGCTGGGCTTCCAGCTGTTCAGAGTGGATCACATTGTGGAGTTAACGGGGAAAACGAGAGGCGGTGGAACATGCTTTTACATCAGTGAAAGTTGGTGTACAGATGTAACAACATTAAAGAGGATGTGCTGTCCTAATTTGGTAGCACTCTTTATTAACTGTAAGCCTTTCTACTCGCCGCGGGAGGTTTCCTCGTTCATTCTGGTGAGTGTGTATATCGCGCCAAACGCGTGTTTGAATGCGGCGCTGCAACAGCTGGCTGATCAAATCACAGACACAGAACAACAATTTTAACAAAGCAAATCTCACACGTGAACTGCCCAAAGACAAACAGCACATTACATGCCCCACCAGAGACAGGAACATACTGGATCATTGCTACACAACAATAAAGGATGCATATCGCTCTGTCCCTAGAGCAGCTTTGGGACTCTCTGATCACTGTCTGGTTCATCTTCTTCCAACCTACAGGCAGAAATTAAAATCAACCAAGCCAGTAGTAAGGACTGTAAAGAGATGGACCAATGAAGCAGAGCGGGAACTACAAGCCTGCTTCGATTGCACGGATTGGAGTGTTTTTGAGGCTGCAGCCACAGACCTGGACAAGTTCACAGATACTGTTACATCATATATCAGTTTCTGTGAGGATATATGCATTCCTACTAGGACTTATTTAAAGTTCAACAACACAAACTGTGGTTTACAGCAGAGCTCAGGCAGCTTTGTCAGGACAAAGAGGATGCTTACAGGGGTGGGGATAAAATCTTGTACAATCAGGCCAGGAACACACTGAACAAGGAAATCAGAGTGGCTAAAAGAAGATATTCTGAGAAGCTGAAAAACAAGTTTTCAGCTAATGACCCTGCATCAGTGTGGAGTGGCATGAAATAACTCACAAATTACAGGTCTCCTACCCCCAACCCTGTGGTGGACCAACAACTGGCTGACGACCTGAATGTGTTCTACTGCAGATTTGAAAGGCCCAATCTTACACCCCACACCCACTCTGACCTTCACTCCAAACAAATACCAACACCTCCTGCAACCCCACTCCTCCCGCCTCCCCCCTCCTGCTACTCAACCTGCACTTAAGATCTGTGAAGATGATGTGAGCCATGTCTTTCGGAAACAAAAGACGAGGAAATCTTCAGGCCCAGATGGCGTCTCACCATCATGTCTTCGATCCTGTGCTAACCAGCTCTGAAAAAAAAAAAACCATTTGCCCTGTACATAACAGATTTGTATTTGAACTGTACATAACAGATTGTATTAGATTTGCACTACCCATGTGTATGTATGTATGTATGTGTGTGTCTGTACGTATGTGTATAATTATTTTTTATTATTATCTATGTCCTGTTGCTGTTTTTGTATTGTTGTACACTGGAAGCTCCTGTCACCAAGACAAATTCCTTTTATGTGTAAGCATACTTGGCAATAAAGCTGATTCTGATTCTGATTCTGAAAACGCAAGTGCCAGCTTTACAGGTAACACACAGAGGTTGCACTACAAATATGTGATGGACTGAGTTGTACAATTTCCATCATGGTCTATTTCATCCATCATATTAGTTTAAATGTCCCTTGCTGATACGTAGTATCGATACGAGATTTTGTCTCGATATAGTCAACATTTTCAGTTAGAAATGGCTTTGCATAGTAAGCGTGTGTGTTCTATTTAATAATTTGCAGAGCTGGGGAATGTACTTTTTAAAATGTACTTACATTATTGATATTTCTGGATGAGAGTGGCAGAGCACGTCTGGCGAATGGCGATCTCTTTCACGCACACACATACAGCGCGTGGGCGCGAGAATTAAAAAAGTACTTTGAAAGAGTGCACGCTGCTGCTCTCAGCCAGAATAATCTCATGTAAGGACATATACGCGTGAAAACTGACGTGCAATATCAAATACACCGAATGTATGATAGTACTAACTGTAGAGAGCACATAATTATGAAGACAAAGACAAATCCCATACATTTAGTGCAATTTTGAAATTCCATCCGGATGCTTTTTTCAGGTCTGAAAAAGAGGACATGTCTGGGGAAAAGAGGACATATGGTCACCCTATGTTACTTTATTTTTTTTGTTTGTTTGCTTGTTTTTCATTGCATCACAAATGCCACGGACTCAGTTGGATATGCATCCGAGTCCATGACAAGTTCAAGTCCATTAAAATTGGACTCCTGACTTGGACTCGAGTCCGAGTCCAAACTCGAGTACCCCAACTCTAGAAATCCATTAAATTGGATTCGTTTTATGTCCTTGGGTTCCACAGCAATGTGAGCTACAGGCTCAAGATTTCTCCAGATCCTTTCCAACAATGTGAAAAGAAAGGCCTAAAATACAAACCAATGTGCTGTAGACACCATAGAAGAGTTGCCAATCAGACAACTTGTTAAACAAACAAACAAAAGATTGGAAAGATAAGGCTCTTAAAGGCTTTTTGTTTTTCATCAAAAAATTAATAGTTCAACTTGGTTATGGAAAAAGGTTATGGGAAATTCAACTTGGTTTTGAGAAAATGATTTATTTTTCTACAGAGAACTGTTCTTCTAAACTGTTAAACATATTTTGGCAAAGATTACAAGCTCTTTATGTTCTTAAAGGAGTATCAAGGGTTTGTTTGTATATGGTATTCAGGTTTACTGCATGTAGTGTTCTGTAATGCATATGTATGTGATTTTTTAAAAGTGAATGATACACACACAATTAAAAGAGAATGGTTGTATTATGTTGCTTGATTTAGATCTGATATTTATAATCTTCTCCAGAGATAAAAATAGAAATTGAGAAAAGAGAAGAGAAGAGAGAGATAAAGTGAGAGTCTCACTTTTTTTAAATTCCCATAAGAGAAAAGAAATGTCATGGAAATTCTCATTTGTCATACTTATTTTAATGTTTCTTCAATTTAAGAGATTCTTTAAGCAAACACAGTGATAGAGATCAGTTCCAAACCAAAATCAGCTCAGTTTTGCTTGGATTGTGCACATTAAAACATTGAGATAATAATGCCAAAATATGGCTTGTGAGCTTTTTGTTTTTTAAGTTCAGTACTGATATATATATATATATATATTGCCTTATTGTGTATTTCTATACATTATTTTCTATCCACTTTTTATTTTTGTTTATTTATTTTTATTATCTATGTCTTGTTGCTGTATTGTTTGTGCACTGGAAGCTTCTGTCACCAAGACAAATACCTTGTATGTGTAAGCATACCTGGCAATAAAGCTCATTCTGATTCTGATTTCCGGTATCACATGGATCATCCATGTGCTACTTCCTGTTAGCTGTTTGGCTAAGTCCTCATGGCCTTTTTTGGTCAGTGCAAGTTTACTTGCAGTGACATAAAGGATGCTTCCAGTGTTGAGAACTGTAACCCTGGCTGTTCATCCCCAGCGAGTTTATCTGTTACATAACCACTGTTGGCTGCTTTGGTGTGGTCTAATGAGCCACGTTTTCCTGGTGGGCTGGTTGACATGCTGAAGTGTTTCCTTTGTCTAGAGTTGCGGGGTTCACCTTCTGTTGGATATTGCTGTTTTGTTCCTATTGTTTTGTTTTCTGTTTAGCTTATGCTAAATTAATCACTATTTGTTGCCCTGGACTTCGATTGTTCATACAATCTGGTATACTCAGGGTTCCATTTTAAGGAGGTTGAATTAACTTGGTCTGGACTGTGATTACCTCTCTAAGTGATTCTGAAACCCAATCGCACTGATATGCGTACATGTTTTTGTGTTGGTACTAAACTGTGCTGGGCTCTAATTTGTGTATGTGTGCTGTGCTTATCACCATATCATTTTTAGGGATGTGTGTGTGTGTGTGTGTATGTTTTCCATGACAGATAGTCTCTGCAATTAGGTGCTCCCTGCTGATAAGCCTCAGCTCCGTTTAGTGTGTATTTGTGTATGAAGTTTGGTTGATGTGATTATAGATCACACCAGCGAGTTTACCAGTGTTTTACTGTTTTTAATAATTTGTTGACGAATAAAAAGAAAATGTATTTAATATTGGCGTCCACGTCTCTTTGCCTTTCATTGGTGGAAACGGACCTGAGTGACCTGTTTTGTGCGTGGATTTAATTCCACGTCTGTGTATATTCCCAGGGTGGCGTAGTTGGCTATTCTTCTATCTCCAATTACCGAAATCCTAATTTAGGCTTTGTTGCTATACATTTCTTCTTACCACGCCTCACTCGCCACAGTGTGCTACATCAGTCAATTCAGATGGTCTAGTAGACTAATATTTAAATGCATATTTAAAAGGACCTACGAATATTTGTTGTCAAATTATTTTTGTTAAATTATCAATTGACCAAAAGTATTGTTCAAAACAATCGATTCTGTTTTAAACCCAACTAGAAATGCTTATCTGGACGCCACCCAACAGACCTGTGAAACATTTTTCAACTTCTTTACTCACAAAATTGAGCAGATTAAAGGCGCTATTGTAACTTCACAATTTGAACAACCACTAATACCTTCCCCGTCCAGCTCCCTGACTCACTTTCAACCAATTACGTCAGCACAGTTAGCAGATGTATTCTCCAAGATGAAGTGTTCCAGTTACAAGCTGGATATTCTTTCACCGCGCCTTCTTAAAGAAGTTTTCATAACTATCAGTTCCTGTGTTACAGCTATAATTAACAGCTCCTTAGCAAGTGGTTTTAAACATGCAATTCTACATCCTTTGTTAAAAAAATCTTTTTGGGATCCTGCAATACACAACAATTACAGACCAATCTCCAAACTGCCTTTTATTTACAAGATTTTGGTGAGAGTTGTTTATTCACAGCTCTACTATCTAAATACATTTAACATTTTAGATACATTTCAGTCTGGTTTCAGACCCTTGCACAGCACTGAATCTGCATTGTTGAATGTCACTAATGATATTTTTCTCTCCATGGATTCAGGTTCACCTGTCATCTTAGTTTTATTAGATCTCATTTGACACTACTGACCATAATATTCTTCTCAATCGTCCAGAATGTATGGTTGGCATCCAGGGTATGGCCCTCCAGTGGTTTTCCTCCTATCTAAAAGAAAGGATGTTCTCTGTAAATTTAGGTTATTTTTTTTTTTGACATTGGCACAATTACAGTGTGGTGTCCCTCAAGAGACAATTTTAGGACCCTTGTTATTTTCCCTGTATATGCTTCCTCTGAGCTCTGTTTTTCAGAAGTACAGCATATCTTATCACTGTTATGCTGACAATTCATAATTTTATTTCCCAGTGTGTGTAGACAAGAATTGTTCATTTGAGAACGCCCTAAATTGCTTCAAAGATACTAAACATTGGCTGGCAAATTTTTTTTACAATTAAATGAAAGCAAAACCGATGTTCTGATTTTAGGTTCATCCATGTCCTCCGTACCTGGCCTGTCCGCCCAGTTAGGTCCTCTGTCGTCGAATGCACAAGATCATGTAAGGAGTCTTGGAGTGATTTTAGATTAATCAGTACTTTTCAATAAGCAGATCAGTGCTGTTGTCAAGGGCAGATCTATCAATCTATCGATAAAGTAAAACATTTTCTTTCACATAAAGACTTAGAAATTTTAATTCACTCACTTAATACATCAAGGCTAGACTATTGTAACTCTTTGTACACTGGTCTCCCCCAAACTGCATTATCTCGCCTACAGGTGGTTCAAAATGTGGCTGCTAGACTTTTAACAGGGTCAAGAAAGAGAGATCATATTTCCCGTTTTAGCATCTCTACACTGGCTTCCTGTGAAATTCAGGGTTGATTTTAAAATTCTGATTTATGTCTACAAGGCACTATCAGGTCTTCTGATCAACTTCTATTATGGGTTCCTTGTTGCCGCTATAGATCTAAGGGTGATCGTGCCTTTTCTGAGATATTTCCTAATCTATATTCTCCCTTTCCATGTGAGGTCGGCTTCATCATTAGCCATTTTTAAATCTTCTTTGAAAAATATTTTTATTCTGCAGCTTTTGAATAGATCACTGAATAGTTTATAATGGATAAATACATGATGCTGTATTTAAAGGTTTTTATTTATTTTATTATGTTTTATATTTAACATTATATCAATCATTCTGTCATTATTTATTTGTTTGATCTGTAAAGCACTTTTAGAGCACTTTTTAAATGTGCTCTTTAAATAAAGGTTGACTTGACTTGACTTTTTAATTGTCTATTGCATTTGTTCCTGCCTCAGTGGAAAAACTGTTTTCTTGAGCTTGTGTTAAATGTTATGTGAGTGATTGACTGTGACTATGGAGTGTATGCAAGCAGTAGGTCAGTGCATAGTCTGCAGAATTAAGTTTTAAGCCCTGGGACCTCTGGGTCTATAGTAAATGCACAAACATGTGTGTGCCCTGAATGCATGTGTCAGCAGGAAATGCTGGAAAATCTAGCTGAAGTTAGGGGGTAAATGTTTGGCTACAAGTTTGTTTCAGCAGTTAGCCCCTTAAATACACCATTATAAGGGCAAAAAGCATGCTTCTCCATTGACAGCCATTTAAAAAAGTAACCACTCAGTAACTTTTGTCTTTGTGTCATTTTAGACTTACACTGACACCTAGCTGCTTGGATGCAGCATCTTTTAAAATCAATAATTTTCAGTTTCAGATGCCATTGTAGAAATGTAGTATTCACAGTCAGCCATGATTACTTTAATCAATGAGTGAAAGTGTCAAATAACAGGATGTTTACTGAGATATACTATACAAGTAGTATTCGGCTGGTCATGTGATTCTAACATGGCAGACCCCATGTGCGGACCCTCTCCATGTAGAATAAAACAGCTTTTATAAGGTTACTGATATGACTAGAGTCTTCATTTTAATGTGAGTGGTCATGATTTCCTACATATATTGCAAAATTACAATTCATGTCTGTAGGAGTTAAACTTTAGGAGTTAAAATTACTGAATGCACCTTTAGTTGAATTTTAGAAAGTGTCTTTCATTTCGGATTAAGTCACTTTCATTGAGCCAACATAATTTGTTCGATTAGACCAAATCAATGTACTATAGTAGTTTTAACTGAATTTCATTAGGTTTATCAAACTCAATTTACAAAAGTTTTATTTAATTTTCTTATGTTTTTTATGTTCATATTCTCATCTTGCTCAAAAATGCATGCAATAACACTTAATTTCAACACTTGTTCTCCCTATCCAGTCCCATGCAAAGCATACTGGGAAATGGAAATCCCCAGCCCAGTTTTGTCAGTGATCACAACAAAAAGTATTAATGTAGTTCCAAATCAAATGGATTAAGTAAACTTTAATTTTACAAATTGAAATGGACAGAACTGTGAAATGCACAAGAATTGTTTTGCTTTAGTTCATTTTAATTAAGTAAACTGAACAAGCAGCAAAATAAATAAATAAATAAATAAATCCTAACTGATCTAAGCAGGATTAGGTGGTTGATCAGACCCTCTTGGGCTGGTTACTTTATATCTGGTAGACCACCCTGGACCAAAAACAGACCATTTACATCCCAGTGTCCCAGCTTGACAACCTAAATTTGGTATGACCTGTTTTGTCCAGCAGGGTCAAACAGTTTGACCAACTTGTTGGCTGAAAACAAAGTTATTTGCTGCGACCTTCAGCAAAGCCCAAACTTCCTCACATCATAAGTTAACTATGCTCACTGATTTTCTGAGGAACATGGCAAATTAGCCTCTTTTCCCTTAAAAGAATCTGTAGCTGTAGCCAAAACCATAAACCACTTTCTAGCAGGCCTCTCATCCAGTGCCTTATTGTCTCTATTAAAAGTTCGATTCATTGCCGATTACACATTTTACTATCTATGTAACGTTTTTTGTTGTTGTTGTTGTTAAAAAATAACAAAATGTTATTAATGAGAGTGCAACAAAAATCCATCTTCCAAACCATGTCTTTACTTTACCCAAATACACTTTGATAAACCTATAATAATGATTTATATTTTAGAGCTGTCGGGACGGATTTCGCGGGAAATTGCATACATACGTCATTCGCCCGTGCGTGTTGACGTCATATCCATACACAGAGAAAATAAGATCCGGCACTGTAGCGTGTGTGTGGGAGTAGCGTGAACCTGAAAGTTTGTTGTTACAACGAAGAAGAAAAATTGACCATGGATCATTCAAAATGGCAAACCTCCGGGGAGTCACTTTGTAAAAACCAAGAAACCCTGAACAGAGCAGAGTCTACAAGCAAAAAAGGGAAAGCAACAGAGTCTGTAATAAAATCCGAATCAATATCGGCTTGGCTTTTCAGAGGTGGCGACAACTCAGAGATCTGAAAGGATTTAAAAGCGACCCAGAGATGTTTTTTTTTCTTACTCAGCAGGTAAGATATTTTATTGATATGATTTATGTATAGTTGTGTAATCACACACACACGTCTGTGCATGTGTAGTGAAATACAATAATTATACTGTAATCAGTGCAGAACTTTTCACTTGCTAGCACACGTTTGTATTTTTCTTTATAACGGCAATAATTTATGTAAAAAAATCCTTTAGTATTTGGCATGCCAAGGACATGTGAGTCTTGAAATGATGTGACCACTGGTTGGGAACAATGACAATCTATAAATTAGTTACTATAGTGGTCTATTTGGCCAGAATATCCTGTAGTTATAAAAACTTTACAACGTTCGACCTTATCAGACTAGCAATCATTACGTCTAACGTTAACCAACGTTGCCTAACTTTTGTAACGCCATATATTTCAAAACACCAATGTTTCCAATAAGTCAAAACAACAGAATAAGATATGGCACTTACCTGCTCAGATGACATGTTTTCAGATATCCGTCTTTTCCTTTCTTTCGTTATTTATGTGTCCATTCACTCTGATAAGATGTCCTGTATCCAGTGTACACTGGTGCCTCGAACCACATTCATCCGTGCAGAGGAGCAGAGCCGAAGCACAACTTACGTCATTACCAAAACAATGTTCTTCCGCAAGACGCATGCAGTTTTATTTTTTAACCTCTAGAGGGCCAAAAGTTTCATAGTGTAGCTTTAACATCACTCCACAGTTATTAAAACTAAACTTGTCTTGCATTCTGCAGAGTTATTCTGAATGATTCAATAAGGGTGACTGTTGCCAAAAAAACAAAACTACTGGACAGAACCACCAATTGGGTGGGGAAATCCACTCAAAAACAACAATGACAAAACAAGTACACATTATCTGACCAATCATCTACAGACAAGAACACTGACTACTGGAGCAAAAACGGCTCACATCACACTCAAAAAAAGACCTTTGAATTCAGTCACAGAACTTTGACTGTTTCATAATGCAAGACAGTTTCAGAATGCAATCATTCACACACTCCCAAAAACCAGAAATTATTCCCACTTCCATTTCAGAAGTCTTTTTAATATCTTTCTAGAAGTACAGTGGGGTCCAAAAGTCTCAGACCAAACCGAAAACATGGGATTCTTATTTTTTTATTTTATTTTATTTTTTATTTTTTATTATTATAAAAACATTGAAAATGTATGATGAAAAAGAAATATGTACGATTCTGCTTTATTTTTTATGTCAATAATCACATTTAAGCAATTTCATGTAATTGCCCATGTGCACTGTACAAAGATCAAATTTCCTTGCTTACATTGATGCAGACAAGATGTTCTTTGGAACAGTCTTAAATCAGAATTAATTTTCACGAAAATTGTTATGGTGATGATATCATTTGCAGTGAAACATGTTGTATTAAATTAGAAAAGAATGCAAAATAGAAGCATTTTCACAAATGGTCTCAGACGTTTGGAGCCCAATGTCTATTTCACAATACCAAACACACATTAAGCATGTAACCAAATCAAATTAAAGTTTATTAAAATCAGACATGCTGCATTAACAGAGTATGAAAAATCTCTTCCTCTTGGGAAGATTGTATTTTTAAAACCCAATACTCAAAACAAAATAAAAATATCCCGCTATTTACATTGAGCACACAGACAAAAAACAATTTTATAGCAATAACAACAACATTCTAAACACAGTTGAACTGTTTATACGTTACATACTTACCTCTACCCATGCATTACAGAGGTTTTTCTTGCATGAACCTTACTGTTTGTTATAAACATTCTATACATAACTCTGCCCAGTCATTACACAGACTTCCCAAACATAATCATGCCCTCTCATTAGCAGACAAAGCATTCTTTCTCCTTTGTGGTGTCATGCTTTACCAGTCCACTGAAGCTTTATGGGCTGAAATACAAGAAAACAATGTTCTGGAACATTTTTGATATGAAAACAGACAATGTTTCTGCAGGTGTGTCTTGAATGCTTGTTATGTTTATATCAGGTACATGAAGCATACTTGTGTTATGTTATTGCTGTGGTTGAAATGACTTTGTAAGTGATTACAACAAACTTTTATTTATTTCCAGAGATACTAGAGGGGAGCAGGTGCATCAGAGGAAGCAGTCATAAAACTCTTAAACTGCTTGGGCAACTCAAGGATGCAGTTTCCATGAAGAAAGAAAACATTAGGGTTTGGAACGATACGAAGGAAGCGTGCTACAGGTTATAAAGACCTCTCAGTCATTTGTATTGCATAAATAAATATGGAATGAGAAACCAAATTTGTCCACTGATGTTTCCCATCTTCAAATAAAGTGTTGGATAGAAGGCTAGCTAAAATGTATATATATTTATATTATATATTTTTGTATACTGATTTGAAATTTAGTTGGGGGAAAAAAAAAGCCATACCTTTTTGTACAAGCCAAGTCATGCAATATCTTACAATTTCACCATCTTGTACAAATTATTACAAGTTTTCATGAGACTATGTTGGACCGTAAGCAATTACATGGGGTCTTTTATCCCCTTTCAAACAAAACGCATCAAGGATTTATCGCACTACTCAACAAGTAACTCAATGTTTGAAAAGCTATACCTTTGACATTGTGACATAATATGTCATGCGAATTGTCTGGTAATCCTTGGCTGCATTTAGAAAAGGACAGCTGCAAATTGGGTCAAAATTTAAACAGTTTGAACTTTTAGCGTTTTGACTGTGCTTTGAATGTTCAGTGACAAACATGGGCAAAGTTGAAATTGTTTAAACTTTGAGTGTCATGTTA